>NC_091953.1:54878995-55183112 GCF_031021105.1 Erythrolamprus reginae
GCTACCATTTCTTAAATCATATATTACATTCTTAAAAATGTATTATTATATTGGTGTATAATGGATAATTATTAAGCGATTTTTGGTGCATCCAAAAAGTCATTCTCATTTTCCAATCTTTGAAATTAGCTGCTAGTTATAAAGATGGACAGAAAGCCAAAGCAACAACAATTGAACAATCTTTTTACAATGATTTAATATTATACACTTCTTAAATGGATTGCAACAAATAATTGTTTTCTCTATGGATGGAAAATTATACCAGCTCATTTAGAAAATTATAAAATGTTACAATAATTTGCATTTATGTGAGAAATTAAGTGACTTATAGATTTGATTTAAGGTATTCCATTGAAAACATAGCCACATGTTTCAAATACAAGGTGAAGTTTAATATGACTGAATCATTAGACAATAAGGAATATACACGTGGCAATACTCTGGAATTTTCTGCTGTTTCCAACAGGTGCATGGATAGAATGCATTTACCTGAAGAATGTGGGGAATATTGTGAATGTTTCATCCATATCCCAGAAGGAAGCTTCCATCAGCTTCTCCACATTTGTGGCTGTTGTGAATGACAGCCCTTACTCATCAAAGGTAGCTTTTCATCCTAGGAAATCTTGACCAATTGTTACAACCACTGGAATTTTAATAATGCCTTCAGTTCAGATAGCATTTTCTATTTCCATTGCTTTTCTGCTACTGAAGAACTAGCTTCTTCTTTATGATATTGAAGCCTGAGTAATTTATAAGTAACAGTACTTATTTATTCATCTGTCCCATGGGTACTAATTCATCAAATAGTATATTTCTTGACAAACCGATAGGTTACAAAGACAATGAAAATATACTTGTTAAGGATTCACTTTTATTTTAAAATCCAGCAATACAAATTCTCCTGGATGCATAAGTATAACATTTACTTGACTTCCAGAGACAGCTCTGATACATCTTATGGAAAAAGTGGTTGAACTAAATAGTACCAGTGATTAAAAATGTTTATTTTTATCTAGGGCATCATATTGCTTTGGCTCTCGTACCATCTATATTTAATAGCAACCTTTGAGATATTAAATTATTTTACTTTTGTTAATGAATATTTATTTGGAGGGTGTTATAAGTACCACAAAGCTACCAATCTTATGATTTGCAACTTACATTTGAGAAATGGCAGTATTGCACATAATAGAAATTTATTTTCTGTCATTATGGTTGGTGACACATGGCATTCTCTAGATCTAAGCCAAAAGAAATGTATTTGAAAATGTTATGACAAATAAGTAAAGAACTTTTTAAAAAAATAAAAAATCAAATACTAGCATATTTTACTTGATGTTTCTCATGACTAAATGTTGTTTCTATTGCAATACGTTTGTTCTTGCATAGGAATAATATACCATATTTTTCAGAGTATAAGATGCACCGGAGTATAAGACGCACCTTAGGCACCTTTTGGGAGAAGAAAACAAGGGGGGAAAATTGCTTCTATCTCCCAGCAATTTGCCTCCCAACAACCAGAAAACAGCACAGAAGATGTACACTGTTTTCTGTGTATTTTTGTGCATGGTGCCCAGGTTCGCCTGGTGCAACTGGTGCCCAGGTTCGCCTGGTGCAACTGGTGCCCAGGTTCGCCTGGTGCACTAGTTGCGGCCCTATTTGGACAGGGAGTCATTGCTCACAGTCGCTCATGCCCTCATCACCTCGAGGTTTGATTACTGCAACGCTCTCTACATGGGGCTACCTTTGAAAAGTGTTCGGAAACTTCAGATCGTGCAGAACGCAGCCGCGAGAGCCATCGTGGGGCTTCCAAGATTCGCCCACGTTTCTTCAACACTCCGTGACTTGCATTGGCTGCTGATCAGTTTCCAGTCACAATTCAAAGTGTTGGTCATGACCTTTAAAGCCCTACATAGCATTGGACCAGAGTACCTCCAGAACCGCCTGCTACCGCACGAATCCCAGCAACCGATAAGGTCCCACAGAGTTGGCCTTCTCCAGGTCCCGTCAACTAAACAGTGTCATTTGGCAGGCCCCATGGGAAGAGCCTTCTCTGTGGCGGCCCTGACCCTCTGGAACCAACTCCCCCAGAGATTAGAACTGCCCCCACCCTCCCTGTCTTTCATAAACTACTCAAGACTCACTTACACCGCCAGGCATGGGGAAGTTGAGACACCTTTCCCCCAGGCTTTTTATACTTTGTTTTATGTTTGATATGAATGTGCTGTTTGGTTTTATATGTTTTTTAATATTAGATTTGGTCCACTGCTATATTGTTTTTACTACTGTTGTGAGCTGCCCCGAGTCATACAAATCAAATAAATGAATGAATGAATGAATGAATGAATGAATGAATGAATGAATGAGTGTCTGACCCAAAGAATTGGAGTAATGTACATTATGGCAGTATATTAATGTCAGCAAGTTTTCTTAAATATAGTCACACTAACTCCTCCCAATTATTTAAAAGAATGTATTCCACACATCACTAAGTCAGGGTTTAACTCAGCTGCCTTATCTTAATATTAAACAGGACGACTGCTACATTTCAGATTATACTTTTACAGATCCTGTTAAAATTGATGTGGCTTTCTGGAAGTATAGTTATTCTCTACTATTTAAAAGAAGATACAATAGCACTTGGCCTCTTCAGATCAAGCATTTACTTTAAAAAGCTTCTTCATTATGTTAAGTTGTCTAGAACAATAATAAAATAGTCTTTAAAATAAAAGTCTAATAATTTGAACATTCTATAGTCATTTATAGTTATTGACTTACCTCCATGCAGCTAACAATAAACAGCCAGTTTCAGTCTGATTAGCACTAGAAAATAAAATTCTGCCTTGCACCTCCTTGCAAGAAATTTTCCTCCATGCAGCTTTACTTTCATTTTCATTTTATCATGTGGGCTTTTCTGCAGCTTCAATCAATCAGCTGAGGGTCGGAAGGCATGTAATCAGTGGCTTGTGCTAATGAGGCTCTAGACTGCTTACTGCAAAGAGGTAAATTGCTGGGAGGCAGATATCAAAGGGTTGGGGTGATTGGGTGGAGCTACATTCAGTGTATAAGATGCACCCACATTTATACTCTCTTTTGGGTGTTAAAAGGTGTGTCTTATACTCTGAAAAATACAGTAATTTCCTACTAATTCCTATTGGTGGAGTAAATAATATAGTTACATTGGAATCTGCTGTGGATTATATTGGAGCAGAAGGAAAAAGTAATTACTTCTTGAACTTATGTTGCAGTCAAAATGAAAAATCTTCCTACTGAATATATGATGATGGAAGGACATTCATTGCTTTGATTGAGTTACAAAATTAGGCATATTTCAATAGACTAGAAGTGTATGAAATGTATTTTCAATTGAAATTATTACTGAAATGGAAAAATTAAAATTACTGGAAGGAAGTGACTTTTCTTATTAGGGTCAGAAATTTTGACTAAAACTCTGAAAGAAGATAGAGTATATCTTTTATATTCTTGGAAATGTATATATTATTTGTTTGCCGCCTATTCTAAATCTAAATGGTAAAATCCAGAAAACCACTAGAGATCAAAACAGAATTTTCTATATGTCTTTGCTGTTGATTAGTGGTGGGCAATCCATATATTTCTACGCTCTGAGGTCCACCAATACTATTATGAAGACACTAATAACTTTTTCCAGACAATATTTTCTTACAATACATTAATTTTATAAAAAACAGAACAACCAATTTGGAAATTCATTTATAGATATTATTGCCGGTATAGAGTTCACAGCAGAAATAACTATGCAATGATAAAAGGAGTTACTTCCAGAATGAAATGTTTTAATAAAATGATTCCATAATTCCAACTTCTTTTGGAAGGAACCAAATAGGAATGTTATTTTGCAAACATTCCCATCAATATGTAGGGGATTGGGTAATGAGATCTTTGGTTACCAATATTTTTAATTTGATATACTTATGTAGAAATTTATTTTTTTCTTACAAATTTGATACATTGCAGTAGAAGAATTGCACTGATATCCATGTTTAAAGACTAGAATCTAAACTTACTTGACAATTAACATTATATCTATTGTATGTTTAAGAAAATGTGTAGAGAAATCAGAATAATAATTGCATGCAATTGCATACAATTATAAAATGCCATAGATAACAATAGAGTGCATTTGCTGAATCTTTTAGCTATAAATATGTAAGGTGGCTTTCTGGAAGATATTGTAAGTTACTGACCTGATGGCAGGTAATCAATTGTAGAACTGATTCCATACTGTAATTACAGTGCTTATAAAATTGCATTAACTATTATTATGTAGTCAATCTATCAAAGTTTTATATACTTGTCTTTTTCTACCCAGGGATGTTCAGAATTTTATGTGCACAAATAATTTTGTCTATTGACTAGCCAGTTTCAAGTTGTTCTGTGGCTGAATCTTTCAGGCAGTTTAATCTGTACATAGAATAGAATGGTATATTTTGTTCTGGAAAGAAACGGTTTAACGGTTAGCAAAAAATAAAAATGGCTACTAATGAAAGACAGGGAAGCAAGAGAAACGGCTAGAATGATAGGTAGTGGATAGATCAGTGGAATTTTTCACTGTAGTTTCTAAAATGAGGGGAGAGAAAGGGCAATTAATAACAATCTTACAGTGTTTACTTTGTCTGGATTTTGTTTCATTTCAAACCTAAATAAACAACGGGTTTTGGATCTTTATTATACCAAGCTGGATCACATGATGTTTCACTTATTGTCCACAGCAGCTGAGGTTGTAAGTCTGTCATGGTCGTATAAATTCTCACTTAATGATCATTCTGGTTAGTGATGGAGTTCTCTGTCCTTGAAGTTGTTAAATGAGGATCATTTGTAATGGAATTGATATGGCTTTGTAATTTGTACTGGTAAATGTTTTCAGTCTATAAAGCTGCTGAAGTAGACAAACAAACATGTTTTGTTTAAAAAATCATTTCATTCATTCATTCATTCATTCATTCATTCATTCATTCATTCATTTATTCGATTTTTATGCCGCCCTTCTACTTAGACTCAGGGTGGCTTACAACATGTTAGCAATAGCACTTTTTAACAGAGCTAGCATATTGCCCACACAATCCGGGTCCTCATTTTACCCACCTCGGAAGGATGGAAGGCTGAGTCAATCTTGAGCTGGTGATGAGATTTGAACAGCTGACCTACAGATCTACAGTCAGCTTCAGTGGCCAGCACTCTACTTGCTGCGCCACCCTGGCTCTTTTAATGGTATACTCTTTTAATGGTATACTATATTATAAACTAGGTTAATTGCATTTGACCCAATCAATTCTATAATTGTAATTTGATAAAACTTTATCCTTAATATGCCAAGTAACGATATATAGACAATAATTCTTATGTAGTGGATTTCTAATCATATATAGTGGCTATATTAAAATCAGTGAAGGGCTACCAAAATTTTTACTACCACACTGTGGGCGTGGCTTGTGCAGGAGGCCTTGCATTTTCTTTCAACATCTTTTAGTGCAAATTGGGTGCTCTGGGGTGGAGCTCCATTTTTGCTACCCCACTGCATTCCCCCCATCCAGGCAGCAGCCTACCCCTGATTCAAATGTACAGAACTGTTTCTGTTAAAAATGTCCAATATTGACTTTCTATCTAGACATACTAATTACATTTGTGAATGCCTTGTAATTTACCAGACTTTTTAAAAATAATACTAAGTATTCTATTACATATAATCAGAAAAGTGTTCTTTAATAAAATATTGTTTTTAATTTGTATAATAAAATATATATAAATAATTAAATGTTGTCATTGTTCCATGTAAAGCATATTGGTAGATGGCATATGAATTTGTGATACATGGCAAAAATATAGTGTCATATGTAAAAATCAATTCTACTAAAATTGACATAAGCATAATATGTAACAAAGGACATAATTTACATAAGGTCCGGTTGATACTTTAAGTCCAATAGGCAATCCCCCCCCCGTCTACAGGATTTCCTTTTTACTAATACCTAGTTTATGCATTATGTGTGTATTACAAAGAATTTTTTTAAAAAGTATCATGTAACAATTCTACAATTGTTAATCTTAACGTTTTTTCTACAAATAGAGTCCAGATGGTCGAATAGAAGTCAAAGGACAATATGGAAGATCATCACTACACATTAAAGATGTGAAATTGACAGATTTGGGGAGATATGACTGTGAAGCTGCAAGTAGAATTGGAGGGCATCAAAAGAGCATGTATCTTGATATTGAATGTAAGTTAGATTTTTTTTAATTTCCTCTAAATACAATGATAACAAAGGACTTTACAGCTTGTGTTCTACAGGCAGTCCTCAATATACAACCACAATTGAGCCCAACATTTCTGCTGTTAGGTGAGATTTTAAGTGAATTTTGCTGATTTTACTATCTTTCTTGGCACAGTTATTACGTGAATCACTGCAGTTGTTACAACTGTTAAGTGAATCTGACTTCCATATTATCTTTGTCAGAAGATCACAAAAGGTGATCCCATAACTCCAAACCACTGCAATGGTCATAAATATGAGTCATATACCAAACATCTGAATTTTGCTCACATGACTACAAGGCCACATACAGTCGTAAGTGTGGAAAAATGTTCATAAATCACATGTTTCAATGCCATTGTTACTTGGAACAGTCAACAAACATGCTGTTATAACTTGAGGACTACCTATATTTATAGATTTACATTTAAACAGTGATGTGACCAGTCACCAAAAGCTGTAGAAGCAAATGGGAGGCTTTTCTAAACCTAAAACAAAAATGCCATGATAAATTTTATTTCAATAAGATTTTGTGCTTAAAATAAACAAGCAAATATTGTTCAAGGAAAAATGGATGTTCTTTATTTTTTTAAAAAAAAGTTGTGCCACAAAAATGTATCCTTTCTGCTGCTAAAATTCAATGCCATTATATATATCAGACAGAGGTGGGTTCTTAATGGTTCTAACCGGTTCTTTAGAACTGTTAGTAGTTCGGCGATGATATCATGGACACTGTTCTGTCAGTTTCTATATGGGAGACGCCATCTTGGATTTTGCTCCTGTGCATACGCAGAAGCTATTTTTTTATTGCTGTGACCGCAGCATACAAATCTAATTAATAATGATGATGATGATGATGATGTGTGGAATTTGCTTATAGTTGTGGCTACTCCTCCAGTCCCCCCCCCCCGCCTATGGCAACTCAACAGCAGACCAGAAATGCTTTACAAGTTGACATTCGGCTCCCCTCACTTTCTGTTGACACAAAGATTGGTACTTGAATGAAAAGTTGTAATTGGGATGACCCAATTGACCCCAGGAACTCCCTCCAGAATTTAACTGTTAACTGGACTGCTCTGTCCAAGATAATTCTCTGTGGCAATCCATGCAGGCAGTAGATGTGCTTCAAGAACAGTTTAGCTAGCTGCTGGGCTGCAGGTAGTTCACTGGAGGTATGAAGTGTGCCTGCTTGAAGAATAAGTCTAGATCATTGTGTTTCCCCCAGTTTTTGGCAACTCCACTATAAAGTTCATTACAATTTCTTCCCATGGTCTCATTGGTTCTACTACCATTTGCAGCAGTCTAGAGGGTTTTTCTGGTTATTTCTTCATTGTAGCACAGATGGTGCAACTTTTCACATAACTATCCACATCTTTCTGTATGCCAGACCACCATAATTGCCTCTGTGCTAAATGTAAAGTCTTTAGGAACCCAAAATAGCCTGCAAGTTTAACCTGGTGACTCCCCTGGAGGAGTAGGGTGTATAAGGATTCTAGGACATAGAGTTCCATCCCCTTCCATGCTAGGTCATCTTTTTTTGCCAAGATGTTTTGGTCGTCTTGGAACCATGGGTCTGCTAGCAGTTCAGATTTGAGTTTCATGGTTAGATCATGTGCGGGTTGGTCTTACCACTCTCAGCATTGCCATCTGGTGGTTATCTGGATGGTTATTTGAATAGGGTGGACAATGGTATCTACCACCTCCTCTCATTTGCATTTCTACTTGGGCAGGCAGGAGAGGGCATCAGCTAGAAAGTTCATCCTCCCTGGAATGTGCTTTAGCAGGAAGTTGAACTGGTTGAAATATTTAGCCCAGCAGACTTGTTTTCTCAGGGTCCTAAGGGCCTCCAGATTTTTGTGGTTAACCCAGGCTTCAAATAGTATCTGTCCTCCTTCCAGCATGTGGTGCCAGATCAGATTTCCCCTGTGGGCCATCGTCTCTCTGTGTTCATGAGTTTGCAGAAGGTGGAGGTGCAAGGTTGTAGGTTTACTTAGCTATTTCTTTGGAGTAGCACTACTCCCATTGCCATGTCACTGATATCTGCTTGGATGACAAAGGGTTGTTTGGGGTCAGGATACTTCAGCTCTGGTTTCTTTGCAAACAGTTCTTTCAGTTTTTCAAATGCCTTTTGGCAGGTTAGGTTCCACTGTAGGTGTTGTCCCAGATGGGGATTAATTCCTGAGTTCCCTGTCCTTAGAAGGTCCATCATGGGTGAGCAATCTTTGCAAAGGAGGGGAAGAATTGCCTGTAGATGTTTGGGAACCATAGGAAGCTTTGTAGTTGTCTGCAGGTGCAAGGGGGTTGCCAGTCTAGGACAGCTTGTACTTTGATTGGGTCCATCTCTATGCCCTCATATGACACACATTAGCTCAGATAGTCTAGATATGTTTGATGGAATTCTCATTTTGATAGCTTGACATACAGGTTGGCTGCCAGAAGTTTTTTCCAATACTTGGCAGATCAGGGGTATGTGGTCGTTCATGGTTTTAATGTAGACGAGTATATTGTCCCCTTATAAAGATTCTTCTGCAGCACTATGTAAATTAATTGCATGAACATGATGAGAATCGGTGCTGAAGGTAAGTGGAACCCACCTCTGTGACTGTTGGCTTTAAACTGAACCTTGCAAGAGAGGCAAACAAGAGACCAGAAAATAGGGTGAAATATATTACTGAAAATAAAATTTGGAGAGCTATTTAGAATATTTAGCTATTTAGAATATTTAGCTATTTAGAATCCTTTTTGTTAATATTAATGCAAAAATTGAGAGTTTACAGATGTTATCCAAACTTTTTGAAAAATCATGGAAGATGAACTCAATGCTAGGAGGCAAATATTCTTATTTGAAAAAATGGGGACATTGGGTTAAAGTAATTACAGAATGGTGAACTAATTTAATATTAGATTAAATATTAAATTGGGTAGCAAATTCTGAACATTAGAAAAGTATGTGTTGTTTGGAGAAAACAGCATGAATTAATTTATGAAAAATATATTATGTCAAGCAGATGTTATACTTTTTGATAGAGTTACTAATTAACAAGGGAAATGGTGACAATCCAGTAAATTGTAGTGGGAAAATGTCAAAATGATGGTTCTACTAGTATGTAATTAGATAGATGTATAGACAGTTGAAGAGTTTAACCCAACAAGTATGACATCAGTGGTTCTGCATCAACTTGAGAGATGTGCTTGTTTCCACACCAAGTTTTTGTGAGATATCCACTGCTGTTCAGCATATTTTAACTGACATGATTAAACTGACATAGAAAATTTAGATTTATAACTGACATTATAAATGAGATAGATAAGTGGGAGAAATCACCCAAATAATTTCAAAATTAAGTGGTTGTGAAAATTCAAGTGATGAGAGAAACCTTATGGCGATAGCATAGTGGAAAAATTATCCAAATGTCTTATAGATTATAGTTGAAACAAGATGTAGCTGGGGAAAAAAGCAAATGCAATAATTGTTGTATCGACAGAAACATAATATCAAAATCAATAAAAAATAATAACTGTTGTTCCTTTCTAGTCAATATTGGTCAGATCACTCCAAGCATTTTGTACCTATCTTGGAGCTCTGCATTTAAGAAGTACAGTATATTGGCAAAATTCAAATATGTACCATTGAATAGAGTTTTTGGGTTTGAGGGCATCAGTAGTGGTTTGCACCCAGTACGGCTGGAATCGGGGTTCTGGTAAATTGAGATGTGCATGCATCTCCATGCCTCTGAAGCATGAGTCAATGTGCCTGCATGAAATTTGGCTTCTGCGCATGTGCAATAAGCAAAATCTCATGCGAGGATGCTCTTGCATACAAGATTTCACCGATTCTTGGCGATTTCTTTGCACACATGCGCAGAAGAAATTACCAATTCCTCTGCGCACATGTGCAGAAGCAAAAAAACCCACTGCAAAATCTGGCGTGCAAGAGCATCCTCTCATGAGATTTTGCGGGTATGCGTGTGCCTGCCGGATGCACATGTGCCCACAACGGTCCAGGAGAGAACACTGGTAGCGAACGGTAAGTACAACGGCTGCCTGGTGGGCATCATTTTCAATTTCAGTTCATCTTGATTTGAAGGTATTTTTCTTCTTATGTTACTGTATATTTTCTTCTTACACTATTCTACTTTTATGAACAGATTGTTCTCTATGATTTTGTTCCCTTGAAAGTTACCAAATCCAGAAATTAGTACTGGATACAGGTGTATGATTCTGCTCAGTAAATTATTCTAAGTTTGGTATCTGTAAACTAGCATTCCAAGTCTTATTTATTTATTTGAATACCAACTTTATTATATTTACAAACAACTCATGTGCCTTAATCACTATAATACATAGCTTTAATCTCATATTGCCCTTCATATTTTATTAAGATAAAATAAAAGTCTTGTCAACTTGATGCAATAATACGAAGGTAATCTCACACTATTAACCAGAGCTTACGAAACTTTCACCAGACCAGTCTGTGAACACAGCTCAGTCTGGAACATAAACACTCTAGAAAATGTTCAAAGATACTTTACTACAAGAGCCCTCCACTCCTTCACTCGCAACAGAATACCCTACACTACTAGACTTACAATCCTTACAATCCTAGGTTTAGTAAGTTTAGAACTATATCACTTTAAACATGACCTAAGCATAGCCCATAAAATCATCTGCTATGTCATGCTATGTCATTCCTGTCAACAACTACTTTAGCTTCAACCACAACAACACACGAGCACACAACAGATACAAACTTAAAGTAAACCGCTCTAAACCCGACTGCAGGAAATACAACTTTAGTAATCGAGTAGTTAATGCATGGAACTCACTACCAGACTCATTACCTAAGCCCCAAAACTTTATCCTTATGTGGCATCCATGCCATGGCGAACCTATGGCATGGATGCCACATGTGGCACACGGAGCCATATCTGCTGGCATGCGAGCCATTACCCCAATATGAATGTGCATGCCAGCCAGCTGATTTTCAGCTCGCCCAGAGGCTCTGGGAGGGCATTTTCAGCTTCTAGAGAGTTTCCGGGAGAATGGGGCAGGACATTTTTGTCCTTCCCAGGCTCCAGAGAAGCCTCTGAAGCCTGGGGAGGGTGAAAAACAGGCCTACCGGGCCCACCAGAGATTGGGACATGGGCTGTTTCAGGCCTCCAGAGGGCCTTCACAGGAGAGCCATTTTTGCTGTCTTCAGGCATTAAATTATGGGTGGGGCATTCGCGCATGCATGATAGCACACACATACACACTTTTGGCACCCGAGAAAAGAAAAGGTTTGCCATCACTGCCTTAGACTCTCCACTGTTGACCTCACCTGATTCCTAAGAGGTCAGTAAGGGGCGTGCATAAGTGCACCAGAGTGCCTTCCATTCTCTGTCTCTTTTACTAGTATCATTATGTAAATATTGTTATATCTTTGTATACCACCAATATATACTTGACAAAACAAATAAATAAATAAAAATAAATTAAATGGAAAGAATATATATTCGGTATTGGGTTTAGCCATCTAAGTGATCATATTCACAGTTATTAGCTATTAATTTTCCCGGATAGAATGGATTAATTTTGGTAATTCATTCTTTGAATTGAGAATAGATTATCTTGAAAGTATAACTAGTTCAAAATATGGTTTTCATCTCCTGATTAAGAGTGAGGATACTAAATATTACTGCTCCCCTTCCTCCCTCTATTTTCCAATATGTGGCCTAGAAATAAACAGTACTATATATTATTGTTGTAACTATGATTATGTACTATCTATTTCTATTTTGACCTTGCTTATTTTGTACTCATTTTGAACTATTTGTCATATTAGAATCCATGACAACACTGCAATTTAACTGTCATAATAGTGACTTATATGCCAAAATTATAATAATTCAATTCGTTGCTAAAGTTGTTGCTTCAGTGTAGTACATTTAATTCAATCACTTAAGCTATTTATTTTATTTATTGGATTTAAGCATATTTAGATATCTTACATCAGGATTAAGAAGATCAACTTCAGGTGTTAATACATAATTTTGTACTTTTATTTCATTTTCTTTTCAAATTTTAGAAGTTTGGGGAAGGAAAAAATCTATAGAGAAAAGTCAGTGGAATTAATACTTTTTTGTTCACTATCCCTCTAGCAAGTCATCACGATTGAACAGAACAGATATAAGGAAGTCTGTTCATGGACATTGTTTCCACCTAATTTAAATGTTAAAATCCTATATTATCCTATGTTATATATTTTTTCCAAAATAGCTTTTCAAACTTATAAACAGCCTTTAAACAATACTTAAGTAAAAACAAATTTAGCCTTATCATTATTATTTATTTTGGAATATGACTGTAAGCACATAGTCATCATCTTAGTTGACTTCTTTTATTTCAAATGTTTCCTGTAGAAGGACCGAAAAAGTTTGGTTCTAGGATGAATTCAACTCATACTAGATAGAGAAAATTATCACAATCTGTATTCTATCTCTGTGTATGTTCCTTCTGGGTTGCTTTTGTTTTTATTCTTCTGATTATTTTATTTTACTTTTTATTTCATTTAACAGTCAACATGGTATAGAAAAAGTAGTCCTGAAAAATATAAATGAGCCTGCCTTGTTATGATTTGGTGTGTATGAGTCAAATAAATAATCTTATGTATTAATACAATGATGGCAAACATATGGCACAGGTGCCACAGGTGACACACTGAATCATATCTGCTGGCATACAAGCCACTGGCCTAGCTCTGCTCCAATGTGCATGTGTGTGCTGGCCAGCCGATTTTTGGCTATCTGGAGGCTCTGGGAGGGCATTTTAAACTTCCAGAGAGTCTCCGGGGGGTGGGGAAAGACATTTTTGCCCTGCCCAGACTCCAGAGAAGACCTGCAGCCTGGGGAGGGCGAAAAATGGGCCTACTGGGCCCGCCAGAAGTTGGAAAATGGGCTGTTTCAGGCCTCCAGAGGGCCTCTGGGGGTCAGGGAAGGCTATTTTGATAAATCTAAACCAATCAATGTATCTTTAAATTAAGGCAAAACAATAATATGTTTTTATAAATATGTGTTGCAGATGCTCCAATCTTTGTGTCAAATCAAACAATTTATTATTCTTGGGAAGGAAATCCCATCAACATAAGTTGCGATGTTCTGTCTAATCCAACAGCATCTATTCAGTGGAGAAGAGGAAAATTGGTTTTGCCTGTAGAAAATACAACTCATTTAAAGACTCATAGCACTGAAAACAAATTGATATTAGAGGTAAGTTTTCAGTGATAACTTTGTATTTTCTTTGTTCAAGATACTCCCCCACCCCCATTATCATACATATATTCCTATTATTTACTAAAAAAAATTGGCAAATATTTTACCAGTTATCATTTAGGTTCAGATACCATTCTATCACATCTATGAGCTCCCATCTGTATCAATTCAAACAATTCTAGTAATGTTTATAAATGTTGCTGATCACATGAAAAAAATTATGGATTATATTTAGAGATTATATGTACAGTTATTCAGATTTGTCAATTTTACATAAAAACTTATGCATATTTCATTCTCCACCCCCTAACTTCCTCCTCCCTCTTCTTCTCTCTTTCTCCCTCTCCTTTCTATAAAGATTGCTCCCACATCAGACATTGATTTTGGACATTACAACTGTACAGCCACAAATAGAATAGGGAAAAGATATCAGGAATATATCCTAGCCTTGGCTGGTAAGTAATTTATTTATATAAAAATGAAAGTCTTGGATGATTTAAAAATCATTTCCATTCATGATTTTAAAAGCTCAACAAGGCCGAACTTCAAACTAAGTTCAACCTTCCATATTTTAGAGATTGTAGTTACAATATCTATAAAAGAAGTACTCACTTCTTTCCTCTCCTTTCTTGCCTCTGCACTCTGTTTTCTGTGTCCTTCAAATAAAGAAAATATAATGCACAATCTATAAAATGAACTGTTATATATGTACATGCCTTAGTATGCTTCAGAATCCGTTTTACGTTTGTGATAAAAGCAAATTAAATCCATACAATAAAACAGTAAAAAAGAAATTAATATAATATTTTTAAACACAACTGTTCAGAACTATGTAGTTATAAACTTTTTAAAAAGGTAATAAAACTTAAGCTTTTCATTTCCTTCGGGAATAAAGTAACTTTAAAATTTTAAATATTTTTAAAAAACTATGTTTTAACAAGGAAATTTCATTTCATGTCACCACCAGACAAACCTTTACCAACTATAGTTGAATCACTTAGATTATTTTAATAAGTATGACAATTTTCATAGAAAGAGCTTATCCAAATTTATCCAAGACCTACTTTTTTATCCCAACTGAAGTTCACGAATTCCATTAAAATGCAGGTTAATGTGAACTACCTTGCCACAGACATTCTTAGAGATTACCAATGTGTGTACAAGGTTTAAAGTTAATTTATTCTAGAAAAGAATATAGTTACTTTATCAACTAAAATTAATAAAAGACACTCTTGGCTATTGATTCAGTCTTGATAATAATAAAAAATGAGTTTATAAGCACCTCCCAAATGAGTACTTCCTTCTTTGGAGAAATGTAATCCCATTCAGAAAAGACAGATCTACCATTTATCTGGCATTATGATACCTAATAATAAAAACCACCAGAGAATTAAAGAATGGTGGAACGTCATTACTACAACTATCTGTGACCTATAGAGAAATCAATTAAATTATCCTCAAGATGTGGCTGTCCAGAAGCTTCTTAAAAACTTTCCAAATATTAAACTTCCTGTTGTTGGTTGTTTCCCCTTTCTTTAAGAAAGGAATCACATTTCCTGTTTTCAATTTCCTGGCATTTCTCAATTTTCCCTAAAGATAATTGACAGACTGAAACATTAGGTTTCCTCAGGACCTAATGTTTTGAACACATTCAAATTATAATTTTTCTTGTCACATTTTTACTGACTTGCGCCTTCCCATGTTCCATTTGTAAAGAGAAAGGGGAGGGAAAGGAATTGAATTCTTCTGCTTTCTCTTGGTGCTCTGTTAAGATGTTTCCATTTGAAGTAAGCAATGATCTCACTACCTCATTTGTTTTCTTCTTGCTGATAGTATATTTGAAGAAAATCTTGCTGGACTTTGCTTCTCTTGTTCTTCTTAGCTCATTTTCCCACCTTTGCCTTCCCGACTTAATTCCTACATTTCTGAGCTGAAGATTTGTCAACAATCTTGGTAATTAGATTATCCTTCCATTCCAGTAAGCATTGTCTTTCATCACCACTCCTTCCTGAATCTATTTTGTATATCCACTCAAATTGTATTTTGGGATGTCTTTTTCCTCATTGATATTGTTGCAAAATGCATTATAGTTAACTTTTCTTACAAGAAGGCCAAGCCAACTATTAAGTCCTCAACTTACAACCCCACCAGAAATGCAAAGTCCTCAATTTATGACCGGCCAGGAAGGCTGATGCTTTGAACAGTTGGCTGTCTGACAGCCACACTATAAAAGGAGCTTTCAGAAGTCTGTTCGCTGTTCTATTTAAGTTGAGCTAGAGTGGTACTGAAAATGCCAGAATAAAAGTCCCCTGTTTAAAAACTCAGGCCTCTGCTAATTTCTGTCAATTCAAGTACTCACCTATCTAACACCAACCATGATATCTTTCCTTTAAGAATAAATACCAATGGCATATCCCTCCCTATTTCTATTAGTTTATTAAAATCAGTCTTTCAAATATCCATGTCTTTGAGTTTTTTAACTAAACTTTTTGAAATCAAGAACTTTAACTATGCATTCTTATTTATTTTATTACCTCAAACTTTTATTTGTTGGTAAAAATAAAGTCCATGACAGCATACCCCTTAATGCCCACCATTTTAATCCACCTTTAAAAAAAATATAATTTCAATTCATTATTCTTCCTATGGCTATTATGAAATCACACAGGTATTTCAGGGAGCCACACCTGTCACAAAGATAGATATGGGTGTCACCTCATGCTGATAGCATTCAGCTCCTCACTAGTTCCTGATGTTTTCATCACATAGTTCAATGTAGATATTGAAAACCTGACCCTTATAATAATTCCTATTAGGTTTTTTTTATTTCAAAGAGCAAGTTTTTCCATATGGTCGTATGTAAAATATGAATGGAATTGAATGAAAGGCCCCATGAACTGAAGAAACCAATGATAAACCTTGAGAAAAAAGAACATGTTATGGTGGTGGGTGATTCCTTGCTGAGGGAAATCAAAATGGTTTTGAATAGAATGATATGACATTGTAGAAGGTGTATTGTCTTCCAGGTGCCCAACTACAGGATGTGACAGGAGATTACCAAATCCAACCAAGGCCACGAACAATCATATGTTTTCTTTTTGATCCATATGAGGATGAATGCCATGGAAACAGTCAAAACGTATATGGAGACTATGAGACATAGGGCAAAAAATGAAGGAGATGGGAACAGTCCCAGTTACAGGAGGTGGGAGAAGTAAAGATAACACGAATCAACAACTGGCTATTCAGATAGTGTGGTCAACAAGAGACTGAATTCTACAACAATGATCTTAGTTTCAAAAAATTAAGAACAATATCATGGCTTCAAAATCCATGAGACTGGTTTGAGCAAAACTAAATAGCACTTTTTCGTGCAGCTATTGATAAAAATATGATTGCCAACATGATTGCCAACATCCAATGATTGATATAGCATAAGAAGAAGATTACAGGATGGTACAACAAGATGATATTCAGAATATCATTTTTTTTACATAAATGCACAGAATATGGAAAATAAACAAAATAAAAATGAATTATCCTTATGCAAAAAGACAAATTTGATGTGGAAGCATCATTGAAACTTACGGGATGATGATTAGCACATTGCTGGTATCAGTGTTCCCTCTAATTTTTATTTGGGGTGGGCAGAAAAGTATAGTGTCTGAGCGGCAGTCCTTTTGGGACTGGGCGGCACAGAAATATTAAATAAATAAACAAATAAACAAACAAACAAACAAATAAAAAACCCACCCTGTTTTGCCTCAGAGAATTTCAAAATAAAATACTGTACTGTGTGTCTATAACAGTGAGCTCATAATAGGGCAACACTATCAATATCAAAATGCCACTTAAATAGTTAAGCTAGTTTCAAACTGGATTTTGATTTTCTTCCTCTCTTCCTTACTCCCATTCTTTTTCTTTCTCTTTTCCTTCCTCTCTTTTTTCTATCTGTTTCTCTCTCTTCCTCTCTCCTTCCCTCTCACTCTTTCCCTCTCGGCTTCTGGGCAGGTTTGAAAAACTCTGAGTTGATGATGATTTTTAAGTGAGCGATTGCTCACTGCTCAGCTTAGAGGGAACTATGGCTGGTATACCAGAGCACAGTACTAGTTTTCTAAAAACGAATTGACCTAACAAACAGGCTGAGAACATCTAAATTACACACAGATGCACTTACCCATCCATATACTCTTATTTGCTCAGAAATTTCAGAACCAATGGGCTGAAAACCTGTTTAAAGTTGTAAAAGGATTCAGAGAAACAAAAGTGAATTTATTGTAAGAGTTCATTACAGAGAATCTGGAGAGTTCAAGAAATATGAATAAAGCTTTTCTGCTGCAGTTTACCAGTTTTCAAAGAGGCATATAATAGTTACACTGGAAAACATTTATTATTTTGACATTCTGTTAAGAATCAGAGAGCCAATAAGTTCTTATTGTTCTTACTGTCAAATTTATTTTTGAGAATATAAAAGAAAGAACAAGGGATCTGCTACAGGGACCTGAAACTCACCAACCTGATTCAATCAATCTGATTCAAACATGAAAAAATGATCATATTATATTTTAATCTCTGGCCTGTCTGTATTCATGAGGAAAATACCTGCAAAGCTAACTGAAGGTGGTTTTTGTTTGAAAGGTTTTCCTGGTGACAACACTGTTGCCCAAGGGGTACTTGATTGTAAAAACTAATTCAATCTTCAGGGACAGTGCTTTCATATCCCCCTTGTTCTGTTGTATCAGAAACCAAGAGGGTTTTATACCCCACTTCAGAGGGATTCTTTGATGAAATCCCAGATAAATTGCTTCAGTTTAATAGTTTAATCCCAATGAAGAAAAATGTCCAGGAAAGATGAAAAATCCTATACAACAGGATATTTAAATTATAATTCTATCACATGGGAAGAAAAAACCCAAAGAAATAAAATAGGTAGCATGGATATATGCAGAACTCACTAAACTGATGAAAAGAATAGGGACGTGAACAGGAAATAGAAGAGGATCTATTGCAGGGGAAAATGATGAATTGTTGATGGGTGATGGGAAAGAAGATTTTTTTTTAACTTTCTTACAGGCAAATATAAGGTAGTTAAGAGATAATAAATTTAAATGAATTCAAGACTCAAAGACCATATAGATTATATCTTAGTATGCAAGTACATGATATGCAAGGGGTTAAGTAACTGGACTAATTTAAAGGAATTCAGGATCCCAGATTATTGTAGGAAGCAATAGAGATGTTCACAGAACCATATTTGGGAAATTATGAAGGATTTATGAGATTTCAAAAACAGGAAGAGAACAAATATTTTCCCAGCTACAAAAAATAAAATGGGGGAGGAACCAGGAAGGTACAGATTTTTCAACCTAACATCTATATTGCTTAATGTCATCAAACTGGCTATGAAAAAAAGTGTTTGTGAAAACTTGTATAGGCATACTGTGTTTAAAAGAAGGCCTCACACATTTGTCATAAACAGATGATGCCAGGCTCCACCTATTTCCTTCTTTGACATATTCTGGAAGAAGATTATAAATGTGGCATACCTGGATCTCAGCAAAGTCCCTCAAAAGCACAACACAATATTTTTCTTCATAAAATAGTAAAGTGGACTTAGATGATAACACCATTAGATGGATTTGTTGAATGATCTCACTCAAATATGCTAATTAATGGTTCCCCTTCATCTTGGAGAAAAATACTAAATCTGTAGATCTCTGCCATAAACTTCATGTAACACTTTCCCCCCTTTTTGGGTTTAATCAATGACTTGGATAGGCAATTGAGCCGACCCTTATAAAGTTTGCATATGACATAAATTTGGAGGGGTGACTAATATTTCTATAAATAAAGGACCCAAGAGTATATTTTATTTGAGAGTACTGTATGTTTAATAAATGAAGTTGAATTTAAGACAAAAAAAATAAAAGTGATATGGTATATATCTATCAATGTAGTAACGATATATGGCAATGACATAGAAAATGTGTTAGATAATAGTACATGTAAAAGGGAACTGTCCCTGTTGATCACAAATTAAAGATGAAGCTGCAATGTGCTGTAACTGTTAAAAGACAAATGCTATCTTGGAATGCCTTAGCAGATCATGGATCATGGCAAGTAATTGGTCTATTGTGCTTTGCCATATACATATTTATTTTGATTACTCTACCATGATATAGTTAGCATAGCTATATAAATTGGAGCAAGTTAAGAGAAGATTATTAAAATGATGAAGTCTACAAGAAAATGTTACAGTTTCTAGGCAAATATGGCATAGGTAATAAATGATTGCCTCTTCAAATACTGAAGGGTTGTCAGAAGACAATAGAGTGGACATATATTTTACTGCATTATGGATCGAGACCAGAACCAATGACTTGAAATGACATGTTAGTTATGAGGACGATTATAAATTGTCAACTGTCTAACAATGAAGAATGAGTGATTCTTCCAGAGTCTTCAGAGGCTTATTGGTTATCTTGCAGATAATTGAGCCCTCTATTATTTTTAATAGTTGTGTTGTTTCCAGACACTATTGTTTTAATAACAGTTCTATAAAATAAACATAAGTTTATCATTATTTTAATAATAATAATTTGCATGCTCTTTTATTTAGTATCGGCAGTATACTTGACCTCTTCCTACTGTAGAGGTTCACTGATTATACATCAGAATTAGTAATCACTTAAGAACTGATTTAACTTCTAATCCTCTAATACTAAAGATTCTTGTAAGTAGGGAATACAGTATCTTCAAAAGTTTCTTGGATGTTGAAATTTACTGTACACTATTTCTGTATATCCCTCCATCTTTCTTTGATCTCTTTCAACAAATTATAATATGTCTGATGGAGTTCTTTAGCATATTAATTCAAGTTAAGAACCTCCTTTTTTGTTCAGAGATGTTTTGGAAGATTTTCATTGTTTTCCCATGTCAGTTTCATCTTTCAAAATTTCCAAAAATCCTAAAACATTCTCTATCAATAAAAATGAGTTTAGTATACAGTACTTTGATTTTCAAAGTATACTTAAATACCAAATGAAAAATATTTAGTGTTTTATTGTACTTTTTTCCCTGTAAATCTTTTATACTGTAAAATTCTATGATTTTAACCTTGTTTATTTGACTTTCTTAAATGTAATTTAAAGGACCAAAATGAATGAATCTGTGCAATATTTATCTAGAAAAAGTTAAAGAAATAAAATGTAAAAAAATACCCTTAAGTTTAGAAAAGTTTGCATTAATACAAAGTAATTGTATGTATTTTATTTATTTATTTATTTATTGGTAACATAAAGCTGAACCTAGATATGTAAATCTTAGCATATAGTTTTCCATTAAACTCTTAAAAAGAGCTAACTTTCCTACAGACTCCAGTTTCAACTGTTCAATGTTTTGCTTATTTAATACTGTTAATGTTTTCACCATGTAATAAAATAACTTACAATTTATTGTTTCGTATATTGCCTAATTTTACTATGCTATTATATGTTCCTTAATTTTTTTCCCTAGATGTACCATCTAGTCCACACGGAGTCAAAATTATAGATGTATCACAGACTTTTGCTAAAGTATCTTTTAATAAACCAGATTCTCATGGAGGCGTCCCAATTCATCATTACCAAGTGGATGTAAAAGAAGTCACTTCAGAAACATGGAAAGTTGTTCTTTCACATGCAGTTCAGAGTAAGTATGCAATAAGGGGGGGGGGGAGAGGAGGATGAGTTTTAAAACAATTAGTTTCAATATGTTTATATATTTTTCCTGGAATGTCATTTTCAATTTTTTTTTCAACAGACTATAATTCTACTGTGGCTAGAACAATGATATTTTACATTTTTCCCTTTAAGGTCAAAAATGAAGTATCCCCTCAGATCTGTTCTGTCTCAAGCCACCAAAATAGTCTTCGGAGAGGGGCGGCATACAAGTCTAATAAATAATAATAATAAAATAATATGCACATCACCGGATTTAGTACTACAAGTCTTATTACTAACAAAAGTCTTAGCAGTTTTGAGTCTTTTTTAAAAGAGAGTAAAATCTAATGAAGGCTTAACCAGACTGATTATAATGTCTTATCAGCTGTCCAGAGTCCCAAGAATAAATAAACATAACAGTAATTATTACATTGTAGCAAAGTTCCATATCGTAAACTTACAGAGGTTGGCTGAAATCCCAGAACTAATTAATGCAGATTAAAGCGGTTCCTTTAACCTGGAGACAAGAGCTGCAGCAAGATTCTGGAATGAAATTGCACTGCCCTCTGTACCAAAGCATTGTGTGACTCCTTCTTAAATAGTCTGAAGGTGTGGCACGGTAGCTAGCAGTGCTACTCATGAGGAATCCTCCTCCCTGAGTAACCAGTATTGCCTCCTAAAGGCCCTACGAATCCTAGCATCAAGAAAAGACCCCTCCTCTTCTCCTAAGTCACTCAGGGGGTGCAGAGGGCCCTGGTTGCTCTTCAGCCTCTGACACTACATCCTCTTTGCTGTCAGTTTTGAGTGCCAGGAACACAGGTTGCTTGCATCCTGTCTCCACTATCTCTGAATCCTCTAGATCCATTGCTAATTGCTCAGGACGTGAACGGGCCACGACACATAGATATTACTTATGCAGTGTCATTAATGAAAAGATATTTTAAATTTACAAACATTTCCATTCTCTTCATTATTATATGAACTTGCATATTACTTTAAAAGAAACTATTATTTTAGAAGTACGGTATTGAATTTAACTATGGTTTATTTCTGGATAATATTTTTCAATTCTATCTTCACATATATTATTTCATTCAACTCCTAGAAATTGTTCTGGGTTCTGGTAGAAGTTTAGTAATTACAAATAACTCTCATTAAATGCATCACTTCATGAATAAAGCAACTCCGTTTATTTCTCTGCTCTCTTGTACTTCAACACATTCCAGACATCAATCGGTCTGTTATCTCTCTCTTAGCCGCATTTCTCACATTCCTTTTCCTGCTTCACTTAGACAAGATTTATTTCCTAAATACATAGCTTTAAAAAAGACAGCAGCACTGACTAAGTACAATACAAAATACTTTGGCTTACTTTAGCGTGGTGAAAGCACCTCCATATTTCCTTTCAGCAACGTTGAAACTCCACCCTTCTTCTCTAATATCTTCTTCCAGACCTTTGCTCTCTACGTTTCTCAATTCTTCTGAATTTAGGATTAACCCAGCGTGCATCTGATTCTCCCTCACTAGATCCTGAACTCTGTTCTACTATCTGTAACCCCAGGCCCCCCACTACTTCATAAACACTATCTGAATCCGAGTCATCAATATCTTCATCATCCTCCAACTGATCAGGAGTATGTACAACAGAAATAATTAGCCAGAGTCTGTTTCAAGAAATGTTACTGCATATGCGCAGAATGACTTTGCAAAACAAAAAGGTGAATATATATTCCATCTCATGTACTGTAGAATTTTAAAACGTATGTTGAAATACTGGCTGGACTTTTTAAAAAAATACTTATTTGCAGTGGTACTAAATCAAGTGAAGGCAAGTGCATTTTTATCCTGTATAAACAAATAGAATAATATTAACAAGGGAATCTGACAAAGTACCCAATTTACGATATAGATAAAAAGTCTGGCAATCCTATTCCAATATTTTAACCAAATGCATGCCACCATTTAGAATACCTGTCATTTAAAATATTGATTTTCCAGCATTGTATTACTAATAAGGATTTAGCAGAATAATAGAAAGCTTCCATTTTCAAAACATATCCTCAGACTTGTGAAAAAAAAATTATGATCTTCATTCATTGATTAAATGATCTTATATATCATCAAATTTACTGACTTCCTGAAGCTTATATAAATAAGACATTCATAAAGAAATAGACATATACATATACAGTACATACACACACACACACATGCGCGCACACCTCACAAAATCAACTATCAGAAAGGCATAGGAATAAAGACCAACCTCTCAAAATAGTTCAGTTCTAATGACATTCTAAAAGGTGCCAGTGTAATTTCTCAGGATACAATATTAAAAATTGTCTAAAATTCTATGCTTCTTACTTCACACAATGTCTGGATATGAAAAAGAGTATAAAGTTCACAGAACTTGGTCTTTAAAAAACGGTATGATATACCATAACTAATATGTCAATTACATATAGAAATACATAGTGTTAAAAAATGAGCTTGAGAAAGTTGATTCAAGAAATATTGGGAATTTCTAAGATTTTAAGATTTTATATACTGTATATGTAAAATGGACAAATGAATATAAATTGGTATAAATATTGTGTACCGCTTTTTCATATTTCCTCAATTGAAGGTTTTGGGCATAGATAGCCTAGAACTTTGTAGCCTTCAATCCAACCTAAATGTAGTTCACAAAATAATTTACCACTCTGTCCTACCTGTCAATGATTTCTTCTACTTCAACTGCAATAATACACAAACACACAATCAATTCAAACTTAATGTAAACCGTTCCAAACTTGACTATAGAAAATACGACTTCAGCAACAGAATAATCAATGCCTGGAATGCACAACCTAACTCTGTGGTTTCTTCTCCAAACCCCAAAACTTCAACCTTACATTGTCTACAGTTAACCTTATCCCATTCCTAAGAGGTCTGTAAGGGGAGTGCATAAGCGCACCATTGTGCTACCATCCTTGTCCTACTGTCCTATTGCCTAATTTACCTGTACCTATCTTGCTAAAATTTATACCAATATCTACTACCTTGTACATGTTTGACAAATAAATAAACAAAACAAAATAATAAATAAATAAAAAGAAAGAAGAAACAGATAATTTATACAACATCTTACAACATAATGTTGTAAACATTTAATGTTGAAAACTTGTTCTTCATCAAAAAATGCTTGACTACACAACCTACCAATACAATCTGTAAAAAGGATTATATTCCTATACATCAAAAATATCTTAGAAATGATCAACATATTGATGTAATCATGTAGGATTACACTGTAGAATACAACCAACTAAAGCCCTCCAAAACATTTTTTTAAAAATATAAAAGACTCAGAAGTCATCTGTAGCTTGCAGTACAAAAATTGCAATAGCACAATATAGAAGTCAGACTGATAGAGAGAAGACTATCATAACACATCCACTTAGTTATTAGAAGAATAAAAAAATTCCTTAATCTCATAATACTTGAACAGACTCAACTACAGTTTCAATTGGAAAAGTATTCACATTTTAGACCAAGCCAAAATAAAAAATTCTAGAAAATTCCAGAAAGTTTGATATTCAGACAAATTATTTATATTTTCAAATTATGACTGGGGAATGCCAAAACTCTTTCTCTTCATCTTCAGTTACTTTTCAATACTTTTCCTAACTTTAGATGACAGGCTACCATTCTCTATAAGACTAAAGAGATTATAGTTGTCTGGTTGATTTTTTTTTGGCAGATAATACTGTTATGCTCCTGACTGACACATTTTCAGACATGTTAGAAGATGCGCAGATTCCCGAGACCAGTGATTTTCAACACTTTTTGAGCCGCGGCACATTTTTTACATTTACAAAATCCTGGGGCACACCACCAACCAAAATGACACAAAGTGACACTCTAAGACACTCTCATCTCTTTTTCCATCCCTGTCTCCTCCCCCCCCTGTGTGTGTGTGTGTGTGTGTGTGTGTGTATACACACTCTTGAACCATTTCCAAAACCAGGTGAAAGCTGGGGGGTTTTTCTCTCTTTGTCAGTGAACCAAATAGCATCTGAGAAAATAAATCAACTTCCACATCTATGCTTTTTAACGCAGGGTCCGATTTATTAACAAAGCCAATTTGGATTCTGCATTATTCATTCCAACTTAAGGTCCCTTAAGATTACATCCAGGTCAAAAGCTCATCTCCCATTCCCACACCCAGAAGTGCAATCATGAGGACCAATATGATGCAGGATTTTCTAATTCCTTCCTGTGTTCAGATTACTTTGGATTCTGTGTAAAGCAAAGTATTCTGCGTGGCATAAATCTCTCACTCTCTCTCTCTCTCACTCCCCCCCCCCCATTCTTTTCTCACTACCAAACTGTGTCAGACCAACTTTTGACTTCACATATTACTTTGGGCCTGACAGGCGGCCTCCCCTTCCGCAAACACCCGTCTCCTGGAATGATAGAATAATTATAGGGTTAGCACCATTCCAGACCACCTTACCTCCCCCCTCCGGGACCGTTTGGCTTGTTCAGATAATTTTCATGGAACTGCTTGACTAACCTATCAGCACTGATGTCCCAACTCTTTACCCAGGTAGCCTCCGACAGAGGGTACCCCTTCCAATGAATTGGGTAGTGCAAGGTTCACCGGAAAATGCGGGAATCCACTTCATAATAGGGTTCCCTTTGAATTACTACAGGGGAAGGGGACAGCTGTGCATGTGACCTAATGTTGGACCCGATCACTGGCTTAAGCAGGCTGCAGTGAAATACAGGGTGGATCCTCCCTAGGATTCTAGGCAACGCAAGCTGCACCATGACCAGGTTGATTACTTTCACTATTGAAAAAGGGCCCAGGAATTTTGGACCTATTTGCTAGGCAGCCTTAACCGAATGTATTTGGTAGACATAAAAGCTTTATCTCCCACTCAAAAAGGGGGTTTGGGAGATTGGTGCTTATATGCTTGTTCTTGTAGGCTTGCGATGCCTCCGTCAGCGCCTTCTTGGTGTCCTCCCATCCTCTCTTCAACTCTCCATCCACTCCACCAGCGTGATGGATGAGGGAGGTTCTGTAGTTAGTTCTGGCATGGGAACAAAATCTCAACCACTGGTAACCTGAAAAGGAGTTAGTCCCATGCTACTGTGTACAGAATTATTGGATGCTACTTCTTCCTCTCTCTTGTTATTGTACTGTGGTTTTCATGACAGAGCATCAGCAATGAGGTTCTTCCCAGCTGGGATATGTTTCAGTGTAAAATTGAACCATCTAAAATATTGGGCCCATCATACTAGCTTAGAAGGAAGCCTCTTTAGGGTCTTTAATGCTTCAAGCTTCTTATGGTCAGTCCACACTTCAAAAGGAATGGCTCCACCTTCCAGAAAATGCTTCCATGTCCCCAGCACTACACATACAGCAAATGCTTCTTTTTCCCAAATAACCCACCTCCTCTCGGGTGGGGGTCAGCTTCTTGGAAAGGCATGCACAAGGCAGCAACTGTCCCCTTCCATTGTCTTGTAATAGCACTGCAGCTATAGCCACATCGCTGGCGTCGGACTGGATCACAAATTTCCACTCAGGGTCAGGGTGCTGTAGGATTGGCTCCCTTGCAAAAAGCCTTTTGAGTCTTTTGAATGCCTTTTGCCATTCCATCGTCCACCTGATTGGCTGAGATGGTCTGGGCTTAGTAGGAGCTGACCCAGTCTTTAGTAACTCGGTCAAGGGCAAGGCAACTTCTGCGAAAGCTGGCATGAACTGCCAGTAAAAATTTGCAAATCCTAAGAAACTCTGTAATTGCTTGCACGTGCAGGCAGCATGCCAATCAAGCACTGCCTTCACCTTGGTTGGGTCCATCTCTATGCCTTCACTAGATATGTGGTATCCCAAATAGTCTACTGATGTCTGGTGAAATTTGCATTTGGAAAGTTTCACATAGAGCTTAGCAGACAAAAGTTTCTTCAAGACTTGCCTCACCAATTTGACGTTGTCAGGGAGATTCTGGCTGTAGATAAGGATGTCATCTAAATACACAAGAACCCCGTTGTAGAGGTGGGTTTGTAGAACTTCATTTATATACTACATGAACACGGCAGGAGCCCCTTTCAGACCAAATGGCATCACTCAAAATTAGAAAATCCCTAATGGGCAGTTGAAAGTGGTTTTCCACTCATCCCATTCCTTTATTCTGATGCAGTAATAAGCCTCCCTCAAGTCCAACTTGGTAAAGTATTTTCCCTTGGCTAGCTGATTTAGTCAGTCTTAAAGGGGGAGGGGATAAGTGTTCTGCACACACACCACATTGAAGGTTCGGTAATCTACAACCAAGCGCACGCCTCCATCCTTCTCCTTAAAGAGAACAGGGCTGCTGTCCTGGAATTGGCAGGCTGGATGAATCCCCTTCTTAGGTTGGTGTCTATGTAATTCCTCAGCTCTCCCAATTCTTTCGGTGACATTGCATACATCCTAGGTTTTGGGAGAGTTCCCCCTGGTTCAAATTCTATCACACAGTCTGTGGGTCTGTGAAGGGGCAGTTCATTGCAATCTTCCTCACTGAAAACTTCTCCCAAGTCTCTGTATTCCAAGGGCACCTTCAGGAAATCTGGAAGTGTTCCCTCCTTCATTGCAATTGCTGCTAAGGACCCATCTGGCTCCTCCCAGGGAGGAGGTTTTCCCCTGTCAGTCTCTGAAAAAGGGTTAGAGCCCAAGGGGATGAAGAGCTTGCGATGCCCACCTTCCCAACAAAAGGTGGGAGTCCTTTTGTCCATCCAGGCTAGACCCAATATAACTGTTTCCAACATCTTGGGGGCGACTATGAATCTCAAGAATTCACGGTGCCGGCCTATCTGTAGCTCCACTAACTCAGTCAGAAGCATAGCGGGAACTCCACCCACTAGAGAGCCATCCACCTGTTGGAACCGGATGGGTTTCATGAAAGGCCTGGTCTGGATTTTTAACTTCTCCACTAGGGTATCGCTGATAAGGCATCTCGAGCACCCTGTATCTATCAAAGCCCATATTTCTTCCTCCTCCCCCATGGTTATCACTTTAATCCTTGCTTTAATGATGAACGGATGGATGGGCTCACTCACCATTGGGTCGTCCTCTCCCCCAGGCTCCTCATTCCAAACGGGGCTGGTTCCTTTGGCAAAATCCTCAGAAGGGCATAGCTCTGTAGTTTGAAAGGCCCAGTGACCCTGCAGAGGGGCTTCTTCAAATCCTCTTTCTGCTATCGGGCCTGGTTCGGATTTAGGGGGAGAGAGGGGCGCCAATCAGTCTGTCTCCTTATGGCCAGTCTGGTCACATCGGTAGCAATTTGTCCCCCTCATAACCCCTGAGCAAAGGGAGCCCAGCTGACAAGGGAAAAGGCAGCATCTTAGAAGATCATTTGTTGCATGGGGTGGGGAATATCCCTTCTCAGCAAGAATTATATCACCCAAAATGACTGCTGTGGCATACCAGTCTTGAATGGCCCAGCTGCCTCCCACCTGCAGTTTACATGCCTCTCTTAATTTAGGGTCAAGGGCACTTTTCTGGCCACCTCTTCAGGTTACAGGAAATCATTTGAAATTTTTCCATAAATTTCTTCACAGGTTTTCCTGCCTGTTTCAATTGAAAAATCCGATTTTCAGCCTGCATCTGCCTTGCTATATTATTTGGCTCAGAAGCCTTCTCATTATGCAATTTAGGAAGTAGTACGGCATCCAGCCACACATCCAGCCACCATGGTTGGTGCCTCCGCCCTGGAGCTCCCGCTCGCAGCCGACCACCCTGCTGCCGTCCCATGGCTACTGCCCGATGCTGCTGTTACCAGTGTGGTGTATGCTGTTGCCGATCGTGTGCAGCCACCCCCCGCAGCTACTGCCCTGTGCTGCTGCTGCCGGTGCCCTCCCACTTCCAGTGCCCTCCTGTTGGGCCCCAAAGCTCACCTGCCGCCGCCGCCAGGGAAGTTCCAGCTGGGTGGAGCACTGCAGCTGCCAGAAAACTTGGAAGGCACGAAGAAGGAAGCTCAGCTTCTGGTCTCGCAACTTTTTGCTCTTCGTGCCATCAGCAAAAAGTTGCAAGACCGGAAGCTGAGCTTCCTTCTTCGCGGCACACTGGTTGAAAAACACTGCCTTAGACATTCAGAGCTATAACAGCCCTGATGCAGTAGCAGCAGCTCCTTTAGCATTGGGATGGCCCACTGGACAGTGTTAAAGTCATAATTAAGAACTGCTACTCTAGATGGTACTGAAAAATAAACAGAGTCTTTGTTTTGAAACCATTTTCTTTTGGTAATCACCGCAGATTTTGAATATCTTCTATTTGGTAATAACTAATAGCATTTTTACTTATTAATATTGTAAATAAATAATTTTGTTTGCTTATTAAAATTCAGTAGTAGTTTTAAAAATTGTTATTCGTTGCTTATTATTCTATGTTTTTATCTTTGGAAGAATATTGATAACTTTTTGACCACAAAATTGTGGACAGTTATTCCTCCTTCTCCTTTACTATCATAATTTCCAGAAAAATAGCTCTTAGGCATATATAATTTTTGTGAGCAATATCTGTAAAAATGCCATGCCTTTTGAGTTGTTCCTGTTTACAAATCTGCATTTTTTAAAATAAATATCTGCTTTTGTATTCTCACTACCAGAGGAATTTTTTCTTTCTCTTTTTCTTAGTGGTTATTTATTTTTTGTTATTTTGTCAGAAATAGAATATAAATTATACATGACTTTACATAAGACACATGAAATATTTTAGTAGAATATATGCAGCTGCAAGCACATTACAAAACGTAAATATCAATTATTCCTATTCCAGTCAGGTGCCAATAGAATCATAGAAAAATATAGTATGTCCTGGGTTGATGGTAGATGTAAATAGTGGCAGAGATAAATTTATGCTATATTTCCAGTCAAATTTTCCAATGCTATGTTCTCCCAGGTCCCACAATTTTTACTTTTTTTAAAAAAATTATTGGATAGAGAAATGGAAAGAAAGATTGATCTAAGTTTAGAATAATACTGTGATACTTTTTTTCAGCATCTCTTTCTCTATGTATCGTGATTAGATAAACTGAATTAGATAAACTTCAGTGTGATAAGCAGATTGTTACAAAGCTTAATTACTTTCTATCTTTCTTTTGTTTTACCATTCAGTTGTACTCCCAGTTGTACTCTCATAAACCTATGAGCATACCTGAAAGTGCTAATTGAACCTCAGCAAAAGCAGTGAAGAAATAAATTATTGAATTAAATACATGATAAGGATAAGGGAAGTCTAGCACCTAATTAACTGCATCCTATGCAACATCTCAGATCTTGTGCTACATACTGTAAATCCTACTAGGATGAGAGTCAGAGAGCAAGAGCTCCATGTATATGTATCTGCAAGCAAATACAGAATGAAGACCCTGAGTTAATCAATCTAATAGACAAAGAATAAGCAGAGTAAATGGGAAAAAGACTAAATTGCTATCAATAATCTCTATCCCTTCTCAAGATTTGAACAGCCATGAAATAGTCACTCATTTCAAACCAAGTACAGTATATTAATTCACCCATAGTTTCTTCTTAATGTAGTTATAAAGCACAGCCGTATTTACTTAGGTATTCAATATTTATGGAGTAATACCAAGGTATTATGTATTTCCTGTCACTTATATGTGCATTAATTAAAGAGGATAACAATGTGTTTGCACTTTATATGTTAAATAGCTTGCACTTACAACTGGATACATTATTTATACCTTCTTGTGCACACAACACACCTTATGAATGGCTATTTTTTTCCCAAATAAAAATTAGTGCATCTAGTCTTGATGTTAACCTTGTGAAATAAATGAAGCAGAACTGTTACAACCAACTGTGTCCGTTTCACATAAAGTATTCTTTTTTAAAATAAACCTTTTCTTCATTTTCTCTTAGCTATGGTTATTCTCAGCAATCTGGAACCAAATACAACATATGAAATAAAAGTTGCTGCTGTAAATGGAAAAGGGCAAGGAGAATATAGTAAAGTTGAGATATTTCAGACTTTACCAGTTCGTAAGTAATTTATTGTTTTGCCCTGTGGGTAAAATAAGATACTTTAAATCAAAGTTTAAAATAAAGTTATTGGTATTCATTTTTAGATTTCATATGGCAAGTGCCTTTATGCATCACAAGTAAAACGACACAACTTAATGATACTCCTGAATTTGTTTGTGACTGTCTGATAATTCTGCATAAATAGGATACATGAAGTGACTGAATTGTTCTGAAAGTAATTTTGGATTTCACAATTCAGTTCCAAATATTGATGCTCATTTAAAAAAAAAATTGACTGTAGAAATTACAAGATTGAATAGACTACTGCTTTAATTATATAGGAATCAATTGAATCTGAGTGATGGGTTTATTTAAATTACATGGCTATATGATATTTTCTTAAAGCATTTTATACGTGTTTCAATTATTAATATATGTGTGCATGCGTACAAACATGCACACCACACACACACACACACACACACACACACACACACACACACAGAATAAAGTTTTTTGGACAATAGGTTTTATTTAAAAATAGATTCTTTGCCAAAACAAAAATTCAATCTTTTTTCCCATATTAAATTGAATTTATGGAGAAGTCACAACTGACAATATTTACAGCTACAATATGGGTTAACCATATTATTTACATCAGCTCCATTTTTGGCTCCTGAGACATCCAAGACACTGGATTGACATGTTAAACTTTTTAAACAAAAAAAAAAGCTTTTAGATTTTTGCTATCAATACATTTCATATGCAGATGTTAAGAGTTGAAGGTTCCTATGATACTTAAACAACAGGAGAGTGATTTTACTTTTATAGAAGGAAACAATATTCAGACTTTTTGCACTCCATGACATCTGTAATGTATAGATGTCTATGTATAGATGACTTTTTGCACTCCATGGCATCTGTAATGTATAGATGTCTATTCTGTATAAGTAAAGATTATCTAGGATTTTGTTGAAGTATAATAAGGACAATGCTTCTTTAAAACATATGTGTTTACAATATCTTAAATTTACTATCTATTGGGAGAAAGTAGTGGACTAAATAAATGTGATAGTTCAATAAAAGTTAAAATTTTCAGAGGGTAATGCTATTTTTAAATCCACAACAAGTAGATGGAATTTAACATCTGCACAATATAAATGCCCTTATTATAGCTAATATTGCAACCTTGGAAAGCCACATTAACACAATAGATTATATACCTTTTTAAATACACTTGTTGTGTAATTGTGATCAGATTGCCTATACCAGGGGTGTCACACTCGATTTCATTGAGGGCCTCATCAGGGATGCATTTGACCTTGGGGGGCCTGTGTAGGTATGGCCAGTGTGGGCATGACCAGTTTGATGCCACTTGTATTGGGAGTGCCTGTGGTGGCCCAAGCACTCTGCCAGTGAAAACAGCCTCCTGGCCTCCTGAAACCCTCTGCTGGTGAAAGTGGAGCTTGGGAAGGATGCATTTGACCTTGGGGGACTGAGTGGGTGTGGCCAGTGTGGGCATGGCCAGCTCGATGCCACTTGTGTTGGGAGCGCCTGTGGTGGCCCAAGCATTCTGCCATTCTTCCTGGCCTCCTGAAACCCTCTGCTGGTGAAAGGGGAGTTTGGAATGGCTGCTCTCAAGCTCCGTCTTTGATGGCAACTGCCTCCTGCAATCCAAGATCTGTCAGCAAAAACACAGCATGGAAGGACTGCATATGGCTCTTCCAAGCTCTGTTTTCACTGGCAAAGTGAAAACTCTGTGCTGTTTCCAGGGTGGCCCCACAGGCCAGATCTAAACACCTTGTGGGCCGGATCCAGTCCCCAGGCTTTGAGTTTGACATCCCTGTCCCATATTGTAGATGTAGACTTTGTATGGATAAACATAATGAAATTTATATTGAAAAATGCTACAATGAAATAATAAGTAATTTATGCAAAATACAATAAATAAGCTATATAAACACATGTATGTATTAAACAATTTTATGTAAAATTGTAACTATTTACTGCTGTGGCAACATATTATATACTATATTTTCTTTTCTTGCATTTTTCACTTATTTTAAGCACCTATTATTAAGTTTTGATAGTGTGTGCATTCTCTGTTTTGTCTCTCTTGTTGATTTATTTCTTTTTCTGCTTTTTAAAATAAAAATGTGTAAATATGAAATAAGCTCTTTGCCTATTAACACATCTTTAATCACATTTTGTGATAAGAGAGACAGAAATTTAGTTAGCTCAGATAGCTTTTTTTATTAAAGTGAATTTATTGTAGCTTCCAAATACAGATTTATATAGAACACATTGCAGTAACCCAACTGAGATAATCAAGACATGAGCGACTGCATTCAGAGTCTCATAATCCAGGAAAAGGATACAACTGATGCACAATATAAAGTTGTGAAAGGACTCTCCTAGTCACAGCTGCCTTTGTGTAGTCAGCTTAATATAAGCTTTGCTCTCTTGAGGATATGATCCAATTTTTGAGGGGAGAGGGGAGGATTATATTAAAGAAAACATGGACATCTTAGTAGACTGTTGTATCGTAAGAGTATTCTTTTCTTATTGCAGGAGATGACACAATAGAAATTATGTTTTTTTAAATAAATTCTTGGGCATGATTTATTCAATCCTTACCTCAGTTCCCTCATAGATACATCATCAATAACAGCTACAATTAAATATAAAATTTGGTATCACTAGTGCATTGATCTACAGTGAAAACCCCCCATCCACCCACAGAGATCAATACTCATTCAGTGTAGGAGCACACAATTCTGTTAATCGTTTTGTTCTTTTATTTTTTCCATTTTTCTTTAATTTTTCTTCAATTACTGTCACTTTCAAAGTACAGAGTTCATATTTTATAGTTCTGTTACATAGTTCTATGGTATGTACTATCTGCTGTGAAAATAATTATTTATCTTTCTGTCTATCAATCTATCAATTGATCGATTGATCATCTTTACCAGCACTGTTATTTAAAAATTGGATTATGACTAAGAAACTATATTTTAATATGGTGTGTTCTGAATATATATTTTGGATTTCAATATTACGAAATAAATATTATTTAAGGCCAGCGTTGAAGGAAACTGACCGTGAACAACTCCTTAAATAATCTTATTTTTTATTTTTTTTAGGTGAACCAAGTCCTCCATCAATTCATGGACAACCAGGTAGTGGGAAAAGTTTTAAAGTTATCATAACAAAACAGGATGATGGAGGAGCACCTATTTTAGAATATATTGTAAAATACAGAAGCGTAAGTATTATATTAATATATAAACAAATAAACAAATAAATAACATGTCTTGACGCTCTCTAGCTATGTTTGTAGAACTAAGCTAATAGAAGGAAACACTTTTAGGGCATATATACAATGATCACTACCAGAAATGGCACTTCGATTAAAAATGTGTTTAATAAAGAGATGACCAAATGGGAATGGTGCTGAGCAGAGAGACAACAAACCTTAACTTTTCTGGACCTTTTGCATTTTCTGACAAGGAAATACAGTATAATGAAATGAATGATAGTATGTCCAGATGAAATCTAAATATCTACAAATTTATCTTAATGAAGAGATCTGGACACAACACATATCTCCTAGAAGTGAGGCACATGAGTCCTGTCATTAGATAGAATTTAATTTGTGCTTATAAAAAACTGGCATGAACTTTCAATTTGACTAGTGGGTTAGGTTTAGGTTAGGTTTATTGGATTTATATGCCGCCCCTCTCCGCAAACTCGGGGCGGCTCACAACAATAATAAAAAACAGTACAGTACACAATACCAAATCCAATGCCCACCCATCCAGTTCCAATTTAAATTAATAATCTCATAAAAAACAGTATATATAAAAAACAGGCACACAGTCAATCAATCAACAAAACAACTTGGGCAAGGGGGAGGTGTTTTAGTTCCCCCATGCCTGACGGCAAAGGTGGGTCTTAAGGAGTTTACGAAAGGCAGGGAGGGTGGGGGCAATCCTAATCTCAGGGGGGAGCTGGTTCCAGAGGGTCGGGGCCCCCACAGAGAAGGCTCTTCCCCTGGGTCCCGCCAGACGACATTGTTTAGTCAACGGGACCCGGAGAAGGCCAACTCTGTGGGACCTAACCGGTCGCTGGGATTCGTGCGGCAGGAGGCGGTCCCGAAGATATTCTGGTCCGGTGCCATGAAGGGCTTTATAGGTCATAACCAACACTTTGAATTGTGACCGGAAACTGATTGGCAGCCAATGCAGACTGCGGAGTGTTGGAGTGATATGGGCATACTTGGAGAAGCCCATAATTGCTCTCGCAGCTGCATTCTTCATGATCTGAAGTTTCCGAACACTTTTCAAAGGTAGCCCCATGTAGAGAGCGTTACAGTAGTCGAGCCTCGAGGTGATGAGGGCATGAGTGACTGTGAGCAATGACTCCCGGTCCAAATAGGGCTGCAACTGGCGCACCAGGCGAACCTGGGCAAACGCCCCCCTCGCCACAGCTGAAAGGTGTTTTTCTAATGTTTAGTGATCAGCTTAGCAGAATATTAGAAAGTAATAACAATTCTAAAATTGAACGAGTTGTAGCCTTATTTGTAACCAAAAGCTATACTCAGATCCAGCTCTTCTGTGGTTTTTAGATCCAGAATTGGAAGCACCTACTACCCGATTGATTAATCCATGTCTTCCAACTCTATATAATAAATTTTAATTCATGACTCATGAACAAAGATAGAGGAATTTTAGAGTGCCATATTGACAATATCACATTCATTATTTTCTCTTTTTTAAATTAATATTTTATTGATTTTTATAATATAAAACACACACACACCACATATGACATGTAACATGTGCTCAATGATTGTTTCATTATTTTCTCTATTACTATTATATTGCTGAGTGATTCCATTCAAGAAGAATTATTTTTCTTTAGGAATCCAGTGTCTTTCTATTAATAATTTAGATATTGAACTATAATAGTTAAGTAATTTTTGTTACTTAGATAAGGACCTTAGATCTTTGTTCTCCTCTGAAAATATAGCCTAGTTAAAATATAGTCTTTAGACTTCCTCATCTGTCCATAGATATTGCCCAAATATTATGGAACCTAGTATTTTCAATTTTTCTATGAGAATTTAAATAGCATAAAATAGCAAATTCTAGAGAATTTGAATACTGCTGTTTTTCATCTTAATAGCAATAATATTTAATAAATAAGAAGGAGTGGGGATGATTAATCAATTGAACAATTTGCCTGCCAGAATAGCAAATGCTCCATTTTAGAGGTTTAAAAGAAAAGTTTGGACATCTATTTGTCAGGTTGCTATAGGGACTCCTAAATTGTGCAGGGTTGAATTAGAAGGTATCCAAGCTCTCTTCCTGCCCTATGCTTCTATATCCATTTGAGTTATCTGACAAAGAAGAAACTATGCAGCTATTTCTGGATACAGCTATGGGACAATTCAAAAAAATAAGGAAGAATACAACTGGGATAATGGACATGGAAAAGGAATAAAAAACTGAAATGAAAGAACTTGAAATAACATCAGAAATGATGAAGAAAGGGGTAAGAATATCTAAGAGACAGGAAGAAAATACAATGAAGCTAGTCAACATGAAAGCTTACTGAATTCCAAAGAGACCAAACTGACGTAATAAGAAATACCAAATTTAGCATGGAAAAGAGATCTGGCAAAGCAAAGTGCTATGTAGCCACACAAAAAAGCTAGCAAGCAAAGCCTATAACCGCAAGGCCTGGAAATAAATAAGAGCAGGAAAGTTGAAGAAAGAGGCTAGAGGGCTGCACAATACAAGTTTTCAGAACATATGCATACTAAGCTACAAATGAGAAGATAGCAATTAACAGCAAATACCATCTCTGCAAAAAACTATAGGCCATCTAGTTATCTGCTGAAAAAAAGATTGTATAGCAAGAGCATGACAAATTAGCAAGAATGGTACTTTGGCATATCAGCGAGAAATACCACTTGCCTGCAGGCAAAAGCTGGTAAGCACAAAATAGACAGAGCAATAGAAAATGAAGAAGCTAAAGTGCTCTAGGACTTTAGAATTCAAGCAGACAATAGCCTGCCACTTACAAGGGGTGGGCAAAAAAATGGAAACACCTTGAAAAAACATCAAAATATCTTTTAATATGATGTTGGTCCACCTTTTGCAGCAAATACAGCCTCAGTTCTCTGAGGTATTGATTCATACAAATTGTGAATTGTTTCCAAAGGAAGTTTAGCCCATTCTTCAGTTAAAGCATCCTCCAGTTCTTTTAGAGACGATTGTGGTGGAAATAGACTTCTTACTTGAATCTTTAAAATTGACCATAAATACTCAATAATGTTGAGGTCTGATGATTGTGGTGGCCAGATGAGATGCTGAACTTCATTAGAATGTTCCTTGTGTCATTATTTAACAATTATCGCTCTATGGATTGGTGCATTATCATCTTGAAAGATGGCATCTCCCTTTGGAAACACTTCTTGAACCATAGGATGAATTTGGTCAGCCAAAATTCCTAAATAGTGAGGTTGTTAATTCTTCCATGAAGGGAAATCATTGGCCCACCGGATTTCCAAGAAATAGCACCCCAGATCATCACTGAACCCCCACCATGTTTGATGGTTGGGAGAAGGCAGTCTGGATGAAATGATTCTTTTGACTGTCTCCAAATGTAAACACGTCGGAGGTCGAAAAAATGGTAAATGATGATTCGTCAGAGAAAATCACATTTTGCCACTGCTCAAGGGACCATTTCTGGTGGTTTCTACTTTAAAACATTTGTCTTTGAGAGCAGAGGTTTTCTAATTGTAGCTCTTCCATGGAATCCAGATTTGTGAAGCTCCCTTTGAACAGTTTGTGGAAACTGGGTTCTGTACGTGTCTATTGAGCTCTGCAGTGATTTTAGGAGCTGCAGTCTTGTGATCTGCTCTAACAATTCACTTTAGAGTCCGATGGTCTCTCTCAGACAACTTCGACTTTTGACCAGATCTGTGCTTGGATGAGGACGTTTTCCCTTCTCTTTCAAAAGCAGTCATTACTTTTGAGACATTACCTCTTGAAACGCCAAACATTCAGGCACTTTCTGTTACACTAGTGCCTGCCATTCGAGCGCCAACAATTTGACCTCTTTGAAAGTCTGAGAGGTCTGCCATTTCTAGAAGGTTATAACCAATTTCCTTAAATTTCTCTAAAAAAAGGTAGTTTAAAAAAAACCATATCAAATAACAGAATTTAAAAAACATTAAAATATATCAAGTTTTGATTGATTTGAACACGTTCAAACATTATGATGCCAAAAAGTCATGTGTTTCCATTTTTTGTTCACACCCTGCATGTCTCTAAGTTAACAATTTTTAATATGGAAGGCAAAAAAGGGTTGACATTGGAATATCCGGGCACAGTATATTAGAAGAAAAAGAACAGGAGAAAATCATAAAATACAAAGACCTGCAAATAGAAATAGAAAAAAATGTGGCAAAAGAAAGGAAAGGTAGTATCAAGAATCATAGGCACAAGAGGAGATCATCTAAACTGTATTATTATTGACATAATTATCAACAATCAATTGCCGCTTTACTTGAAATGGCTGACATCCTTTGAAGATACCTTTAATTTTTAGAATATATGCCTATCTCAGGAAGGGGGATTAAAATGCCAAATCCAGCCTAAACATCTGACTGATTGCACATGACACTCAACTCTCAATGCCTCTGGATAGTTGAGCATAGTTACTGCTTCAGTTAGTCATTTGGTTCTGAAGCTGTATTACAACATTTTGTAATGGAAATGATATGAGTAACTGCTATAAAATTATTCACCTCCACTTGAACCATTTAAATAGTGACTAATATAATCTTAAATTATAATACAATGCACAAATGTATAAAACTTCAATGAAAATCCATGTTGCCTGGATTCAGTGCTACGTAGATCTAGTTACCAATTGCCCTGAAGACATAATTTAAGGTACAAATGGGTCAGATTGGATTTTTAAATATCATCAACATCTAACCTAAGGTAGTCTAAGGGTGGGAGAGCAAATTGGATGATATTCCATCTCTGTCCTTTTCATTAGTTAGAAAATACATTTTTGTACTTTCTGTATCTGAATGCGATGGTTATGACAAAGGCAGTTTTACATTGACATTGGAAATTTCAGATATGGAAATAGGATTCACAAATATAGCATCACAGTGGTAACACACGGGCATCATAATTTCTCATAGTGTTTAGTAATTATTACCAGAAGATATGAGACTTCAAAGCAACAGGATTTATAGTTGAGCAATGTAAATATTTTGCAACCTCTGAAATAGTGACTGAGAATTTATCTTCTTGTATATGTACCTTATACAGTGGAACCCCGACATAAGAGCTGCTCTACTTAAGAGCAACTCGAGATAAGAGCTGGGAGGGGAGAGAAATTTTTGTTCTACTTACAAGCCCAAATTCAAGATACAAGCGCTAAGGAGCTGTCTCCTGAAGCCAAACGCTAACTTCCGCGTTCGGCTTCAGGAGACAGCTGCGAAGCGGCGCGCGTGTTTTAAAAGGTTGCAGCCGGCCTGGGGGGCTCGGGGGGGTGCTTGCAGCTTTCTTTCTTGCTCTTTTTCTTTCTCTCTTTTACCTTCCCTTCCTCTATTTCTTCTTTTCTTTCTCCTTCCCACCTTCCTCCCTCCCTCCTTTCACTCATTCCTCTCTTACTCTCCCCTTTCATAAGTTTCCTTGCTTCCTTCCTCTGTTCCTGTCCCTTCCCCCTTTCTTTCTTTCTTTCTTTCTTTCTTTCTTTCTTGCTTTCTTTCTTGCTCTTTTTCTTTCTCTCTTTTACCTTCCCTTCCTCTATTTCTTCTTTTCTTTCTCCTTCCCACCTTCTTCCCTCCCTCCCTCCCTTCACTCATTCCTCTCTTACTCTCCCCTTTCATAAGTTTCCTTGCTTCCTTCCCCTGTTCCTGTCCCTTCCCTCTTTCCTTCCTTCCTTCCCACCCTCCATCCATTCATTCACCCATTCCTCTCTTGATCGCTTAAAGCCGGTCCCTGGTGCAAAAAGGGTTGGGGACCTCTGTCCTACAGGATTGGGTGGCAGAGAAGTTGAACATATGTAAATTTAAAAGTTTAAGAAAGTTTACAAGTTAAGTGAAAGAAACTTCATTATTCATTTATATGTACATGTACATTTCTTCATTAAAAACATGTCTTTCTGCATAATTTAGACTAACTTTGAGGGCTGGAACCAATTAAAATTATTTACATTAATTCCTATGGGGAAAAGTCGTTCGAGATAAGAGCTGCTCGACTTAAGAGCCCAGGTCCGGAACGAATTAAACTCGTATCTCGAGGTACCACTGTATACTTCTCACCTTTTATTGCAGCATGTGAGTAATTATAAACCATGTTTGTGCAATCAAAGGTCAAGTAATATTCAAGGACTAAGAAGGTGAATTAAGGATATAATATAAAGTGTGTATGCACACAATAATAAACCTATGGTACAACTGCTTACCAAAAATTGTTGAGTAATTTTTGCCACCTGTGCTTTCTGACACTACACATTTTCGACACTACTTACATATGACCTTTCATGTGAATTATTTTTTTCCTTTCCATAGATACTATTCTCATATAGTGAAAAAAATAGTGTTATGAAATAAAAGTCAAATATCTTCACTCTATAAATCAAGACAGCATTATAATTCTAGCTTTCTACCTACTGATAAAAATATTTCTCTCTGTGTGCTTATCTTTGTATATGTGTTTGCTTGACATATATGATTATATATTTGTTTGCATGATCAGGTATAACTTTTTTGCTGAAACTTGTTTTTTAATTAATAAGTTATAGTTATAGACCAACATTTGCAGATTATTGTTTACTATTACCATTTGCTTAACAATTCAATAATATTGAATTAATATCGTGTGTGTATGTATGTATGTATGTATGTATGTATGTATGTATGTATGTATGCATGTATAATATCAACCTACATGTACCACTAATAAGTACCATAACCAAGAAAAACAACCTACCCATCTCAATAAGAAAACTACAAACAAACAAAAAATATCTCTGGCAGAAAAACTAAAAAGGTCATGTAGCCAACTTTGAAAGCCACTACAAAAATATATGCCACCAAATAAAGACAGAGTGTTTCAACTACCACAGCAAACAAGAGGAAAACCTCCTGCGCACCAAATCCAACCGTGCCTTCTACAATTTTGTAAATAGCAAACTCAAGAACCCAAGACACATCCTACCACTAAAAGGACCCAACAACAAAGAATGTTATGATGATTCAACCAAAGCAAACTTTTTAAACACATTCTTTGCCTCAGTGTTTATAAACAGCAATGGCTCATCCCAAAATTCACTAATCACACCTCAACCACTCACAATGACTTAACCCAAATAGACTTCACAGAAGACAACATTGGAAAAGCACTATGCAACCTTAAACCTTCTCTATCAATTGGACCTTACGGTCTATGAGCATACTTCATAAAAAAGCTCCCCACAGCCATAGCTGAACCACTAAGCATAATCTTTGAAAATCATTTGGGACCATCTCACTACCAAGATATGGTCACAAGCAATAGTCATCCCCATTTTCAAAAAAGGAGATTCCAGTCTACTTGAAAACTACAGAACAATCTCACTATGCTGCATCACATGCAAAGTCATGAAATCAATCATAACCCAATCAATTACTCTCCACCTAGAAACTAACAACCTACTCTATAATAAACAATTTGGTTTCAGAAATAAATTATCTTGCAACCTGCAATTCCTTCACTGTAAAAACATATGGAGGAGAGGAGCCAGGGTGGCGCAGCTGTACTGCGGGCCACTGAAGCTGACTGTAGATCTGTAGGTCAGCAGTTCAAATCTCATCACTGGCTCAAGGTTGACTCAGCCTTCCATCCTTCTGAGGTGGGTAAAATGAGGATCTGGATTGTGGGGGCAATATGCTGGCTCTGTTAAAAAGTGCTATTGCTAACATGTTCTAAGCTACCCTGAGTCTAAGGAGAAGGGCGGCATAAAAATTGAATGAATGAATGAATGAATAAATTAAAAAATAAATAAATAAATAAATAAATAAGGACTACATATCTCGATCAGGGCAAATCAACAGATGCAATTTACATTGACTTCTGTAAAACCTTCAAGCCAGTGGTTCATGACAAACTACTTCTAAACTCAAATCCTACAGCATCTTAGGATCCCTATATAATTGGATAACTGTTTTCCTATCAAATAGACAACAAGTTGTCAATATAGGGAGCACCATATCTAATCCTGTTCTGGTTAAGAGCAGCGTATCCCAAGGCAGCATACTTGGACCAACACTCTTCATACTCTACATAAATGACCTTTGCAATCACATTTGCTGATGATGTAAAACTTTCAACACCATTGATAACACTGCTACTCTCCAAAAAGACCTTGACTTTGTGTCTGAATGGTCAAACATCTGGCAATCCAAATCTCAACCAAAAATGCTCTGTCCTACACATTGCCAAAAAGAATCAGAACACCAAATACAAGCTGAATAAACAAGACTGTACAGACAACCTTCACTCTATAAAATACCTCATATCAAATGACCTAAGTGCCAAAGCCTATTGCAACAATATCGCCAAAAAGGCTTCAAGTGTTGTTAACCTAATACTACGTAGCTTCTTGTTCTGGCAATCTCACACTACTAACCAGAGCATACAAAACCTTTGCCTGACCAATCCTTGAATACAGCTAATCTGTCTGGAACCCACACCACATTTTGTCCAGAAGAGCCCTCCACTCCTCCACGTGCCACAGAATTCCCTACAAAACTAGACTTACAATCCTAGGTTTAGAAAGTTTAGAACTACGTTGCCTTAAACACGACCTAAGCATAGCCCATAAAATCATCTGCTACAGCATCCTTCCTATCAATGACTACTTCAACTTCAACCACAAAAACACACGAGCACACAACAGATACAAACTTAAAGTAAATTGCTCTAAACTTGACTGCAGGAAATACGATTTTAGTAACCGAGAGTTGATGCATGGAACTCACTACCAGACTTTGTAGTATCATCACCTAACCCACAAAACTTTACCCTTAGACTATCCACTGTTGACCTGTCCCAATTCCTAAGAGGTCAGTAAGGGGCATGCATAAGTGCACCAGCATGCCTTCCATCCTCTATCCCAATGTTTCTTTCTCTTTTTTACTAGTATTATGTATATAAATATTATTATATCTTTGTATACCACCAATACATACTTGACAAAACAAACAAACAAATAAATAAATTGTTTAATTAAGCTATTTTAGTTCATGCATCTCAGATGAAGTTTATTGACTGTTTTTTTCATTCTGGAGGGGCATGCGGGAAAGCAACTATAATATAATGTAGCATAAACTCATACTATATCAGCCCTTGGAATATCAAAACAGCAGGATAGCAAAATAGACATAAATAATGTTTACCATGGCAAACAACATATATCCCATTCAATATTTTGGACCCTATAAGGGTTTTTCCCATGACTGATAAAGCAGGATTATTTTTAAAAATTAGGGGATAATGTACTACTTTCTAATCCTACTGAACTGAGATATCAGTATTATCTATTTTAGCTATTTATTAGCATTTTCACATTTGAATTCTTTAAGACCCATTGGATGTAGGCTATGAAACCTAATAATTTGTTAATTGCCAAGATATCCTAGTAATATGATTTGAAATATATTTAATATGAAGACCAAAAATAGAGATTTACTTTATATAAAACACTTCACGTTGCTTATCTCTGCAATCCTTACATGTGTTCATTGTAATATGTATAATATAAAACAGTGGCTCACACACCGTGCAATGAATTAAAGATGAGACCTACAAAATTGTTTGGCTGTGTATATAAATAAATAGATATTTGAAATAGGAAAATTGTCATTTCAGTGTACATACATATTCTCTGTTGCCAGAGAATATGCATTTTGTTCCAAGATTAAATGTTTAAGTAAAAAGAGTCTGAGTTTTTATAACCCAGTTCTAAATACAGTTTATAAAGATTTAGAAATTGATTATGCACAAGAGGAAAATATTCATAATGCCTGATTTGAAATTGTTGCAAATCAATGTTAAACATATTAATTATAAATATTAGTTCAACATAATTTCAACTACTATTCAAACTTTACAGAAAGACAAGGAAGAGCAATGGCAAGAAAAAAAGGTTCATGGTAATAAAGACTTCATAACACTTGAGCATTTACAGTGGAGAATGCCCTATGAAGTGCAAATTACTGCTATAAACAGGCTGGGATATTCTGAACCAACTTTATATGAGTTTACTATGCCACCAAAGCCCAATATTATTACAGGTAAGTTAATTTTAATATATTATCTAGCACTTATGTCTAGTTTTAGTTTTAACATAGGATGCTTTGCTTTTTAAATTCCTTTATAAATTATTAAGGTGTTCCAACTGCTGGTAGAATAAACAGATAACTCTTTAACGTGTTTTAAATGCTAAGCAACATATATCACAAAAGTCACATCATTATACAATTTACTAATTATAGACTTTTTTAACATCAGCATTTTAGAACACTTTTGTTCTAATTTTGTGGCATTCAGATAAAAATGAATTTTATAAAGAGGTTTTTCCAGAGTTGGAGAGAACGATACACAACTACTAACATTTTTTTGAAAAAACAAAAACAAATAGATGTCCTCCTTCAATATTAATGCACAAAGCAGTGTGTAAAATGTTTTCAGTTGGATGTGTTTTGTTTAAAATAGCTGCCTAGTTTTAAGCATGATACTGGAAAACTGCCAGCTAGGCTGAAAGGAGGAATCAAGCAAGGACCCAACTTTGTGTTGTTGCACAACCTCTAGTGACATAAGCTTGATGTTCTCCAAGAACCATGAAGTTATTTTGTTTGTTTCCAGGGGAAGGGAAGTAGTTTGGTGAGATTCTTGTAACATTAGGTGGCAAAATATAAAGTTACTGATTTCAGCTGACTCTGTTTGCTTGTGCCTGACACATAATGATATTTAATGAAATTTGATTATATGGTATTAACATCTTTGCCTGTAAATTAATTATGCTACTTACAAAATTTAGTCTAGGTCTTTGAAATGAAAAAAGGACACATTTTCATGAATAAATAAAACAACAAAAATAATATCCTAGATCTGAAGTGTAAATTAAACTTCAACAGTATTCAGCAGCTAGAGGAAGGACAACTTTGTTTATATTTTTGCATGGTAATTTTAGTTGCAAATATTTTTGCATGGTAATTTTAGTTGCAAGATATATTATGACATTTAAAATACCCCATCTGAATTTGAGACAGATTTGAAAAGCAGTTGTGAAAAAGTGAATTGTGATAATAATAGCTAAGACAAGTTTATTTTTTAAAGTGCTAAAATATTATATTCTTACAAAAGTAGTCAATGTAGAAAACCAAACTAACATCAACATGCCTAAATCTGCACAAATCTCAAAACTTCAGAAAGCAGAGGTTAACTGATGGATTTATTTTGCTTAGTCAATTCATTCATTTTGGGCTGTCATTAGTTTCATTAGACTTTATCTTGTGACCACCCTCAGTCTGGACAACTTTTAATTAGCACTCTGGACCATTTCCAGTCCAGATTCAATTTGAATATAGTCTAATCCTATTCATCCTCATCTTCTTTTGACTTTTTGCTGATATATTGTGTGGTTAGCCAGATATTACCAGCTTAATTTCCTCTGGGCAACAAAATTTAATATTTTGCACTACTTCTTTGCTTTCCTGTCTGCTTTCATTTGTTGTGCAGAAGACCTTTGAAAATTTTCTGAAATAATACTTAATAATTAATCAGGATTATGTGGCTGCTCCAGCAGTTGTTTCTGGCTGTCTCTATGTGTTGGCATGCAGAATTGTTTTACATCATTTTTATTTCAGGAAAGCAAAGTAGATACTCACACAGACACTTATTGAAATAACTAGATGCTGTTACTATTGTAAATCTGGAGGGGAAACTATGAAAATTGCTTAGTCTTATTCTTTATCTTCCCTGTTCACTTCCTTTAAATATATTGCCAGCAGAGCTTTTTATAATATTATAATATAAATTTGAGATCCCATATATTTCTCCTTACTCTTTACATCAGTTGGGGATTCTTTGCAGGAAGAAAGCATTGTAGGCTTCAGTGCTATTGGATTCAGTTTTAATAGGCATAATGATTCATATCCTTTGATTTTTCTTTGCCTTTTTGCTCACTTGCAATAATATCTGAGCTAGATAGAGTCTCATCTACTTTTGTCATCTATTGGCAGACATTATACTGCCAATCACAAATTCAATAAAGAGTAGTGATAAAACTAAAAAAAAGTTAACCATATACAGTGATACCTCGTCTTACAAACGCCTCGTCATACAAACTTTTCGAGATACAAACCCGGGGTTTAAGATTTTTTTGCCTCTTCTTACAAACTATTTTCACCTTACAAACCCACCGCCGCCGCTGGGATGCCCCACTTCCAGACTTCCATTGCCAGCGAAGCATCCATTTTTGCGCTGCTGGGATTCTCCTGAGGCTCCCCTTCATGGGAAACCCCACCTTCGGACTTCCGTTGCCAGCGAAGCACTCATTTTTGTGATGCTGGGATTCCCCTGCTGGGATTCCCCTGCAGCATTGCAAAAACACAGAAGTCCAGAGGTGGGGTTTCCCATGAAGGGGAGCCTCAGGGGAATCCCAGCAGCGCAAAAATGGGCGCTTCGGCTGGCAAAAAGGTTGAATTTTGGGCTTGCACGCATTAATCGCTTTTCCATTGATTCCTATGGAAAACAATGTTTCGTCTTACAAACTTTTCACCTTAAGAACCTCGTCCCGGAACCAATTAAGTTTTAAGACAAGGTATCACTGTAGATTCAAAAATTTAAGTCACAGAAAATTTATGCAAGATCAAAAATAATTTTTCCTTTAAATTTTTTTTATTTAAAACATTACACATAAAAACACACAAACATAAAAGGAAAACACAGACATCAGGGATGATTTACATCCCAATTTTCCTCAGAAGCACATACGGAGTTGTATACATTTTTACATCAATTCTACATTTTATAAGAAAATAAAAATTCAAGAAAGAAAAAAATATTTTTTCATAATATATAATAGCAGTTAACTAGCAATAATATTAGTAGTATCCAGTGGTGCTAAGGTTAACTGTGAATGAGAGACTGTTTATCATATTTATTTTAACTATGTAAGGGTTGAAGAGGAGAAAAATAAAAAAGATGCCTGAGATGGCTAGAAATCTATTTTGTTCAGTCAAACCTCAGCCAAGAATTTTATTCATTGGAATGGCCTGATGTGACGAAAAATATTTCAATCTCTATTGTTCAAAAGAATCTATATTCTATACATGACAGATGGTTTTCTTTTCCTTTGGAAGAGTTGGGATGACTGATGATGAAAGAAAATCACTCCACTCACATTATAGAACTCATGCTGGCTTCTCTCTATATACAACTTTTTTGTGACCTTGAAAGAGAAAAACCTTGATTGTTGGCCAAATGTTACTACTGTCTCAGATTCCTTGCAGCAGAGTGATCCAGGATTCAATTAACACAGACCACCTGTAGATAAAGGATATTAAAGAATTCAAGTGACACTCATTTCTTCTATAAATTAATGGAACTTGTTTCATTTCCCCCCAGTTTTTTAAAAATGCTTTAAGAATAGGTATTCATACGCACAACAGAATACATTTGCCAGTGTTAGATGAATTTAATAAAGTTTTTCTAAGATTCTTCCAAAGTTGCTTTTTCAAAAGGCAACTGGACTTTGTTTTGTTTAAAGACATTTCCCTTCTCATCCAAGAAGCCTCTTCTGTTCATAATTGGAAAAGCTTCTTGGATGAGAAGAAAAACATCTTTATACAAAACAAAGGAAGTCCAATTTCCTTTGGAAAAAGCACCTTTGGGACAATCATGACCTGGATGACTCTCCATATTATTATTATTATTATTATTATTATTATTATTATTATTATTATTATTATTATTATTATTATTAATGTATTTATTCATTCATTCATTCATTCATTCATTCATTCATTTATTTATTACATCTGTATGCCGCCCCTCTCCGAGGACTCAGAGTGGCTCAAAACAAATATATTTTTTGGTTCTAGGTGCTTAAAACATCTAAATATTTTAAATGGTTAGCTTGTTTGTTTTAATGATTATCTTTTATTATTTTAATGATTATTAAATAATTATGCTTATTTATTTCTTAAGTGACCCCTTGAAAAATTATCAACTGTACCATTTAGTATGGCTTTTGGTTTAGTGTTGACTTGCTCGATGGTATACTGGCTCTGTTAAAAAGTGCTATTGCTAATATGTTGTAAGCTGCCCTGAGTCTAAGGAGAAGGGCGGCATAAAAATTGAATAAACAAACAAACATCACACATTTTTCTGGTGTTGTTTGATCCTTTCCTCCATTTTTGCCATTAATTTTGAACTTCTTCAGCAGTCCCAGTTGCCAACATTGCCCTACCTGCTTAACCTGTCCCTTTTAAATTTTTCCACAAATGGTGAACATACTAGTCTGAAGGTAATTTAAGGAGTATTTGTGTGGGATAAGCTCCAAACCAGGATGACTACCAATAAAACAAAACAAACATACAAAAACCCTTTTACTTTGATTCTTTTTACCCAGGTTGATGGGTAAAAAAAATACATCTGTCAGTACCATTTCAGATATTTGGAAAGAGCTATCATATTATTTTCTCAAAGATACAGAGATTCCCCTCATCATTTTTATTGCTCTTTTCCTGAATATGTTCCAGCTTTTCTGAAAATTCTGTGATTGGGCCTCCCACAGCTGAGCATAATAGTTAAGATTGGGCTTTGATCAAAACAGAATAGAGTGAAATGATAGCTTTCCATGATTTAGAAATTATACTGTGGTTACAGATCCAAATTGCATTTCTGTTTTTTGAAGACATTCTGTTCTGCTTGTTATCAACTACTATTTCAAAATCTTTTTTACAAATACTACATCATTACCAAATCTAGTATCCCCACCAGTTCTCTCGGCCATTTGATTTTTGTTCTCTCAGTGAAAACTTTTCACTTGATTCTTTTAAAAATCATTCTATTACTTTCAACCTATTCTTCCAGTTTTCTCAAAATACTATTTTTTCTATATTCTAATATCTTAACTATTTTAACAAATTTGGGGTGGTAGAGGGCCGGAATATTCCGGTCCTGCTGGGGAGAGGCAGATATGGTAGGAGACATGGACCATTCACATGGAACAAGGGACCGCTGCTTGCTCGAGGAGGTAGCCAGCTGGCGGTGGAGTCCCCCAGACTTATTGTCTTGGGGAATTTTAATCTGCTGTCGCTTGGCGAATCCTCCGGGTTGGCACAGGAGTTCATGGCCACCATGGCAACCATGGACCTGACTCAAGTAATTCAGGGCCCAACCCATGAGAGGGGGCACACTCTCAACATGGTTTTCCTCTCGGGGCAGCTGAGTAATGATCTGATATTAAGGGGCTTAGAGATGTTGCCTTTGTCATGGTCAGATCATTTCCTATTGCAGCTTGATTTTAAGGCTACAATCCTCCCCCACAGGGAGGTGGAACCAATTAGGAGGTTCTGCCCCAGACGCCTGATGGATCCAGAAAGTTTTCAAAGGGCGATTGGGGTTTTGCCGGATTCGCTTGTACACAGTTCGGCGGAGTCTCTTGCTGCAGCCTGGAACATGGCTGCGAAGGAGGCCCTAAACTGAATTGTGCCTTTGTGACCTCTCTCTGGCAACAGATCCTGGAGATCTCCTTGGTTTACCGAGGAGCTCTGGGGAATGAAACGCCAGAAAAGAAGTCTAAAGAAGCGTTGGAGGAAAACCAGATCCGAATCTGACAGAACACTTGTAAAAGCTCATATTAAGATTTACAAAGTGGCGATCAGTTTGATAAGACGTGCATACAATGTTGGCCTGTTTGTGTCTGCGGAATCCCGTCCAGCCACTCTGTTTAGGGTGACTCGCTCCCTCCTTAATCAGGGGGAGCGACTGTTGAGAAGGTGGTGTCGCTCTAGCTCCAGCAGTCCTTGGAAGAAGCCGATTATGTAGGCCCTCAACAATCAGGATTCAGACCCGGCTATAGCATGGAAACTGCTTTGGTGGCGCTGATGGATGATCTCTGGCAGGTCCAGGAAAGAGGTCTATCCTCTGTCCTGGTTCTTCTTGACCTCTCAGCAGCTTTCGATACCATTGATTATGGTATCCTTCTGCGCCGACATCTTTTTCCTACCTCTCTGGTTGGTCGCAGTCGGTGTTAGTGGGGGGTAAGAGGTCGACTCCTAGGTCCCTACCTTGTGGGGTTCCTCAGGGGTTGATCCTCTCGCCCTTGCTGTGTAATATCTGCGTGAAACCACTGGGTGAGATCATCCAGGGGCACGGGGGGAATTACCATCAGTACACTGATGATACTCAGCTGTACCTGTCCACCTCGTGTCCACTCAGTGAAGCAGTGGAAGTAATTCGCTCAATCCAGACAAGATGTAGTGCCTGTGGGTACTGCCTCCCAAGGACATGTCCATCCGTCCCTGGGGCAGAAATTATTGACTCCATCAGAGAGAGTCTGTAACTTCCTCAATCCACAGCTAACTTTAGAAAACCATATTTTGGCTGTGGTGAGGGGGGCATTTGTCCAGGTTTGCCTGGTGCACCAGTTGCAGCCCTATTTGGACATGGAGCCTTTGCTCATGGTCACTCATGCCCTTATCACTTCAAGGTTCGAATACTGCAATGCTCTCTAAATGGGGCTACCTTTGAAGAGTGTTTGGAAACTTCAAATCATCCAAAATGCAGCCAGATGAGCAGTTTGGGGCCTTCCAAGATATGCCCACATCTCTTCATCACTGTGCGGACTGCATTGTCTGCCAATTGGTGGGTCCAGCCTACCCCTGCTGCTATTATATTCTAACAAGTCAAAAAACTCAACTTATACTCAAGTATACATGGTACTTTATACACAGTGCTCAATCATATTCGTCAGGAAACCACTTTAATTCTGACCCCATAGAAGCCAAACTGTAAATAAAGTTTCCAAAGAAGAGTTAATAATAGAAATGAATTTAGTTAAAAATATATGTAGATAGTATCATAATACAATATATAAATAAAAATGATCTTTTGAAAAGCTGAATGATTCTATAGTAAATTTAGGGATTAAAATTACTAATTTTAACGTTCAGTGTTAGACTGTGATCTTCCTCAGCAACTTAATATGGAAATTTAATATTTCATTGCCAGGATTAATATGTGCAATCCTGTCATTCTTCCTTCTTGCAGGTAAATCATTTTATAGAAGTATTATACTGTATTAACTCCATGTAACTGAACGTAAATCATTGAGACTAAGTAATTTGTAGAGTGAGTTTAGTGAAATATTGTCACTTTTAGTTGTCACTTCTAGTTATGTGGATACTCAGTACAGGTGAGTTAAAAAGAATTCTATTACATTATCAGTGTCCTTGCTGAACATATCACATGATGAACTAGCTTAAGGTGTAAGTAAACTGTAACGATTAATTGACAGCAAGTGCAGTAGTGTGATAATATGGTATTTTTGTTCATGTACAAGATAGCAGCCTAATGAACTTGATCTCTCTATTATAGTTCACAGGGGAAATTATGCTGGAAATTATCATAATTTTTAATCACTGTTTATCTGAAATTCATCTTACTTTTTAAAAGCCTTTCATTTATCTATAGTTTCAGCATTTTATATTAAATGATTGCTTTAAGTAACTGACTGGCATTGTGTAAATATTGCATTAATTATTTTTTCTCTTTTTTTTCTTTCTCATGCTCACTGTTTTTCTTTTTACACATACTTTTTTTCTCATTTTATTCAACTTTTCAACCCAATTTTATATCAATTTTCATCAAAGCAGATACTTGCTGTGAAGCCCATAAAGGTGGAAATGGAAGTCAATCACTGCAGCTGAATGCTGCTGGTTTTGTTTTCTTGATAGTTATAAGTATATTGTGTATTTTTTAATACTGTTGGTGAACCAAGTCCATGGTGATGCACTTGTTCTGTGATTTTTAAAAAAAAACCTAAAATGATATGCATCAAATTAGATTTTTGGCACTCTTTTAAAATATCTGTTATGTTAAACTAGCACTACAGCAACTGGAGATACTTCATGAATATTTCTCACAAGTGGTTTTTTTTAGTGAAGACACCAAAAATCATAAATATGCTTTTTGGTAGGTATAATTTGATGTAAAGGCTTCATTGCCTAGAAACATATTATAACTCAAATATGACATCTACCAAGCTACAATGTGTCCTTGGTTCATTAGCATCAACAGTTTCAAATACACATATGATTGATTGCTTGTAGTGTGGTTTAAAGTAACATATTTTCTCATTTACCTTCATTTTTTGCCAATCAATATATAGTTATTAATAGGATTATGAAATAACCTGTGGCTGTATGTTATGTTTGGCATATAATCTGAGGTTCATTATTCAACATTTGGTTTCATCTAAACTACTATGCATATTGCTGTGCCTTTATGAAAATGTGTTTATATGCGATATCTTTCTTATTACATCTTTCCTTTAAAAAAGTTAGTAAAGCTCAGCCTTCACTTATAGTGTACATGCCAATAAATAAGTGTCTTCAGAAAGGTTTCTTCCACTGAATAATCAAATAGGTTTTTGCATGCATCTCTATAATATATGTAAGATTATCTCTGCCATTGAATAAAATTTTTAAAAAGATTGTACTCTGATTATATATATAAACAATACCAAATAAAAATACTACAAAGTATTATTCAAGTCAGAGGGAAACCCAGAAAATATAAGATCTATATGCATATGAATTTTTAGACCACATGATTTTTACATAACGTATATAATATATAATTTATATAATATAAAATTCAAATTTTTGTACAGTGATACCTTGTCTTACGAACTTAATTGGTTGCAGGACGAGGTTCGTAAGGTGAAAAGTTCATAAGATGAAACATTGTTTCCCATAGGAATCAATGTAAAAGCAAATAATGCGTGAAAACCCGTTAGGAAAATCCAAACTTTAAGGCTTAAAAAAAAGCAGCGGGGGAACAAAGTGAAGGCTAACGGAGTGGAGATGGACAGCGAGGAGAAGCGAGGAATGGAGATCCTAACGAAGGCTGACGCCGCCCCATATCTCTCCCAAAATCACCCCTTCAAAACCTTCCTATCTTGCCCCAAATTCCTCCAAAAATCACCACTCCAAAACTTCCTATCTTGCCCCAAATTGCTTCTAAAATTGCCCCTCTTGCCGCTTCCTATGCCACCCAAATCAAGGTCCTAATGAAGGCAAATGGAGTGAAGAAGGGCAGCAAGGAAAAACGAGGCATTTTGAAAGGAGAGGTGAGTTTGGAAGACTTTGGAAGTGATTTGGGGTGGCTTAGGAAGTTTTTGGAGTGGTGATTTTTGGAGGAATTTGGGGCAACATAGGAAGCTTTTGGAGTGGTGATATTTGGAGGAATTTGGGGCAAGATAGGAAGCTTTTGGAGGGGTGATTTTTGGAGGAATTTGGGGCAAGATAGGAAGCTTTTGGGAGAGTGATTTTGGGGGCAATTTGGAGCTGTGTAGGAAGCTATTGGAGGGGTGATTTTAGCAGCGAGATGGGTGAAGGAAGTGGCAGGCTAGATGGGATTTTGGCAGCAGGATGGGGAGGCTGCAGGGAGCAGAGGAAGCGGAAGACTAGAGGGGAAACTGGCAGAGAAATTGGGCAGCTCCGGCATTCCCTGCCTCAGGTGCAAACAAAAGGGGGTGGGGAATTCCAGTGGGGAATTCCCATGCAAGCAAATGGGAAATCCCAGCAGTGACAGTCACAAGGCAGGAGAATCCCTTTGGCAGTCAGAGAGCGCATGCGCAATACGAGAGCATAGGCGCAGTAAGAGAGCCAACAGACCCAGGCTCAGGTTCGTAAGACAGAAAGGGTTTTGAAGATGAGGCCAAGAAATGTTAAACCCCGGGTTCATATCTCAAAGAGTTTGTATGATGAGGGGTTTGTAAGATGAGGTATCACTGTTTTCCTAAAATCTAAGTAACTTCTCCCAATAATTTTTTTTGTACTCTTATCACAATATTTCAGATAATTACGAAGCAGTGGAAGTGATGTGCCGGTGCCTGGAGGCTGTTGGGGCCTGGATGGGTGTCAACAAACTCAAACTCAACCCAGACAAGACGGACTGGCTGTGGGTCTTGCCTCCCAAGGACAATTCCATCTGTCCGTCCATTACCCTGGGGGGGGGGGGGAAACTATTGACCCCCTCAGAGAGGGTTTGCAACTTGGGCGTCCTCCTCGATCCACAGCTAACATTAGAAAACCACCTTTTGGCTGTGGTGAGGAGGGCGTTTGCCCAGGTTCGCCTGGTGCACCAGTTGCGGCCCTATTTGGACAGGGAGTCATTGCTCACAGTCACTCATGCCCTCATCACCTGTAGGTTCGATTACTGCAACACTCTCTACATGGGGCTACCTTTGAAAAGTGTTCAGAAACTTTAGATCATGCAGAATGCGGCCGCGAGAGCCATCGTGGGGCTCCCTAGATTTGCCCACATTTCTGCAACACTCCATGGCCTGCACTGGCTGCTGATCAGTTTCCGGTCACAATTCAAAGTGTTGGTAATGACCTTTAAAGCCCTACATGGCATTGGGCCAGAATACATCCGGAACTGCCTTCTACCGCACGAATCCCAGCGGCCGATAAGGTCCCACAGAGTTGGCCTTCTCCGGGTCCCATTGACCAGACAATGTCGTTTGGCGGGCCCCAGGGGAAGAGCCTTCTCTGTGGTGGCCCCAGCCCTCTAGAATCAACTCCCCCCAGAGATTAGAACGCCCCCCTCCTTGTCTTTCGCAAATTACTCAAGACCCACCTTTATCGCCAGGCATGGAGGAATTAAGATATTCCTTCCCCCTAGGCCATTACAAGTTATGCATGGTATGTTTGCGTGTATGTTTGGTTTTATAATGAGGGTTTTTAGTTGTTTTATTAATTGGATTGTTACATGCTGTTTTTTATCATTGTTGTTAGCCGCCCCGAGTCTGCGGAGAGGGGCAGCATACAAATCCAATAAATAATAATAATAATAATAATAATAATAATAATAATAATAAATATTCTAAATATCACAATAATATTATAATAATATAAAATGCAACCATAAACTAAAGCAGTTTGCTCCATCCATACTCATGCAAACAAATAATTTTTTCTCATATTACAGCCATCCTCTAAATGTCATCATGACCTTTACTTCAAATGTCATTAAATTTTAAGGCATCTTTCAGTGTTACTAATAAAATGACTTGCAGATACATTGCAAATCAAAATACAAGATGCCAAATTTTTTATCTTGTAAGGGTATTATTTCAAATCTCATAAACGTATTTACTCTAGTTACCAAGGAATAGAATGTAACCTAAAATAGTTTTTTTTCTAATAAATATATGCAAATGGTAATGTTAATAATACAAGGTAATTCCCATATCAAAACCTGATTGATTTGTTAAAAATAGAAGTTACATAATAAGGATAAGAATATTTATCCCTATTATATGTTAACAAATAGAAATTTCACGCTTCTAGCAGATAAGAATAGTTCTATGTTACGTTAATTCTAAACAATAATAATAATAATAAAACCTACAACAAATCTTGCCTCATGGCACCAGCTGTGTCATTAGCATTCTGTGTGGAACTGTTTTGGGGTTGTTTTTGTTGTTGTTTTGCTCTTTTACAGAAATTGGAAGAAAAAGGTTCCAATTCATATTGGCCAGAGAATCTTAGTAAAGATATATAATTCTGTGAGTTTACTTTTTAAAAATAAAGGGTTTTTTTACCCATTCCATTCTGCTGGGATAAAAACCAGCATAGCATGAGCTGCAGTGGCTCACAGTATTTCATTCCTTTATTAGAATAGAATAGAATAATATAGAATAGAATAGAATAGAATTTTATTGGCTGAGTGTGATTGGACACACAAGGAATTTGTCTTGGTGCATATACTCTCAGCGTACATAAAAGAAAAAGATACATTTTCAAGAATCATGTGGTACAACACTTAATGATTGTCATAGGGATCAAATAAGCAATGAAGAAACTATCAATATTAATAAAAATCTTAGGATACAAGCAACAAGTTACAGTTATTGATTGATTGATTGATTGATTGATTGATTGGATTTGTATGCCACTCCTCTCCGTAGACTCGGGACGGCTAACAACAATGATAAAAACAGCATGTAACAATCCAATCCAATACTAAAATGACGAAAAAAATCCTTATTATAAAAACCAAACATACATACAGACATACCATGCGTAAATTGTAAAGGCCTAGGGGGAAAGAATATCTCAGTTCTCCCATGCCTGATGGCAGAGGTGGGTTTTAAGAAGTTTACAAAAGGCGAGGAGGGTGGGGGCAATTCTAATCTCTGGGGGGAGTTGGTTCCAAAGGGTCGGGGCCACCACAGAGAAGGCTCTTCCCCAGGGTCCCGCCAAACGACATTTTTTAGTTGATGGGACCCAGAGAAGGCCCACTCTGTGGGACCTAACTGGTCATTGGGATTCGTGCAGCAGAAGGCAGTCCCCGAGATAATAAGTTATACAGTTGTAAGTGGAAGGAAAAGGATGATAGGAATGATGAGAAAAACTAGTAGAAATAGAAGTGCAGATTTAGTAAAATGTCTGACAAATAAATAAATAAATAAATAAATAAATACATACATACATACATACATACATACATACATACATACGTGAAAATAAATGTTACAGTTTTAAAAGAAATAAAAGTTAAACTTTAGGTTTCCACTAAAATTGTGAAGTTATTCTTTATTAATAGTAACTGTTTTTAATGGGGTTTTTTTTTTGGGGGGGGGTTAGATTTTTTTGCCTTGTAAGAAGTCAAAGGATCAAATCCCAGTAACGGTATGGCTAGCTGATGAGGCCAGAACAAGGCAGAAATAGCGCTATCCTAGTCTCCCTTAATTTTAAAAATTCAGCAAAAACATGTGAAACGTACAGAATAGAGTTTGTCGGCTATGAATAGATTAACTGCCTTGAAATGGCCCTGTGTTGGGCCTAGAGGCAAAAATGAACTGTGACGTTATTTTATTATTATTATTATTAAGTCTCTTAACATTTTTCAGAAGTAATTTATAAATTTAAAATAAAAAATGTGATCATCTGTAAGATTAGTTCTAAATATACTCATTTCTTTTTCTTAAACTGCAGTTCTCTTCAAACTTACATGTATTGTGTTTACAGCTAGTCCTTTATTTAAAACTACAACAGGGAGCAAAAAAATCATTGTTAAGCAGCACAATCATTAAAGGAGGCATCATGTTATCTATTTTCCAAGCTTTTTGCCACGCTTTTGTTTTTTAAAAATCACTATAGTTACGGTAACTAAGACATCACATGATTGTGACTTGCAAACTTCCCAGCTGCCTTTCCCATTGACTTTGCATATGAGAAGCCAGCTGAGAAGGTTGCAAATGATGATCATGTGACTACTATTCGTTTTTGTGACCATTGTATATGTGCAATGATTGCAAGGGTTCAAATCATCATTATGGAGACACTGACTGTTATAAATCTGATGACCAGTCATAAATAACTTTGTTCATGACTTCAAATGGTTGCTAAATGTTAGTTGTTAAGCAAAAAATTTCCTGTACTTGAAAAAATAAATTGCACTGAATTGTATGGAGCTGGCTTCTGAAAATGAATTGGAGTGCTTTTAAATATACATAGAATTGTTCTGCTTCAATACTGCTAATTTTGGTGATTGAAGGAATTTATAGTTGCATTTTTTTTAAAAAAAAAGAAACAAGGAAAATAAAGCTGATTAATATAAAAGTTTGGGGAAATTTCCCATGGACGCAGACTTGCATTGTATTTATCTTAAAGAAAGATTAATTTGAGAGATTTGAAATTAAATCTATCTGGTATTAGGAAGAAAATTAACCTATTTCAGATTACGTCTGATAGATATTGCATACAATTTATCTATAGGATTTCACTTTTTAGTTTGGGTAAAGGTAACTAATTTATAATAGCAAGAGGTTGTAGTGTTCAAACAGCACTATATTTTATTTTATGGCGTGCGTGTTTCTTTAATGAAATATAGATAATATTGCTACAGCCATAATATTAGATTTCTAAAAATTGCAGTCTAGAATCAATGTATTGAATGTCTTCAGACAGGAAACAGAATCTATAAGACAACAGGAAATTTTGTTCCCAAATACTATATGCCTCACTTCCACTGATACGTCCTAGTTAATGATAATCCATGACTATAGGTCACTAGCAATCATTTCCTCTTCTAATTTTCAGAGAGGGTGGTTAGGGGGAAATATCCATTGAAAAAATAAATTGCAACACAGACAACCTGAATTAGGTTGCTCATTTTATATCTTCACCATGGCAAATTTATTAGTATCAAGCTTCAGGTATTCAGCCTTCCTTTCCTAGTCCATAACCACCAAATGACTTTCTCATCACTCTATACGTGACCCTTGCAACTAAACTTTTTAAAAACTGATATGAAATAGTTTAAAACAAACAAGATCAAGTATTTATTGAGTACTTGACAGGTTGCCCAATTGGATTTTGTAAACATGGTTTGCATGACAGGAATGGACAACTTCAGTTTAGTATAAGTACTGTTGTCCTATTTTCCTTTTTCTAGACCAATATTACGTTTTGATTTGCAGCTGAGCAAATGTTATAACCAGGTGGTTTGCAGGGTTTCAAGATAACCTCTAGCTAAGATTCTGTGAAGCTTGGAGAATCCCCAAATTCCACTCTTGGTTGGCTCTGCCTGCCCTGCCCACCCCTTCCAAGAGTCCCCACGTGGCCCATTTTGGATGCAGGTAAGTGCAGGACATGGCAGAGGCTCAAGGAGGGCAACAAATGGGCCTACTGGAAGTTTGAAAAGACCAGAAACAAACCAAAGGGCCTCTGGAGCCTGGGGAGGTCATTTTTGCCCTCCTGGAGCCTTGAGGAAAGCCTTCTGAGGCCGTGGAGGCTCAGACTGTGATTTACTCATGGATGAGGAGGCCAACCTGGCATGTGTGACTGAGACCTGGCTGGGCCCGGGGGAGGGTCCCCTCTCAGAGATGTGCCCAAGGTTTCAGGTGCTGCCAGGGAAGGGATGGGGTAGTGGCAGTCATAGTCTGGAAGACCTTTAGCCCATGCAGAATCCTTGCCCCTGAGAAAGCCAGGTGTGAGTCCCTCCTTTTGAGGTTGGATCTAGGGGTTCAGGTGGGCCTGTTGCTTATGTACCTGCCAGGTGTGTGAAAACGGCCCTGCCTGACTGAACACTACTAAGATATTAAGACATATCTAGTAGCAATCCAAGTGGCAAGATGTTCACACCTTTCCGCCCTGATTGTGCCTGCCATATCTTACCCAGCTACCCTGTTTAGCATAGCCCACTCCATCCTTAAGACAGGGGAAGCGGTGAAGTTCTTGCAGGGTTGAGCTGAGGAGTTTAATCAGTTTCTCGCAGACAAAATCGCTCAGATTCAGACCAACCTGGACTCTGACTGGGCAGGATCAACTGAGGTGACTGGGGCTAGTCTTAGTCTGGTTGCATGGGAAAGGTTTGAACTGGTGATGCCTGATGAAGTGGACAAGGCCATAGGAGCTGGGAGCTCCTCTTCCTATGCCACTCCCGGCTGGTTTTGGCCAGCAGGGTGGTGACACGTGGCTGGATCCAGGTAGTGATCAATGCTTCTTTGAGGGAGGGGCACTTCCTACGTCTGTTAAAGGAGGCAGTTGTGTGCCCTCTCCTCAAGAAGCCTTCCCTGGATCCGGCTATTTTAAACAACCACCACCCGGTCCCCAACCTTCCCTTTCTAGGGAAGAATGTTGAGAAGGTGGTGCTGCTCCAGATCCTGTGGTCCTTGGATGAAGCTGATTATCTAGACCAGTGGTTCCCAACTTTTTTTGGCTATGCCCCCCCCCCCCCGGAGATTAGAATTGCCCCCACCCTCCTTGTCTTTCGTAAACTTCTTAAAACCCACCTCTGCCACCAGGCATGGGAACTGAGACATCTCCCCTGGGTCTATACAGTTTATGCATGGTATGTTTGTGTGTATGTTTTCCTTTTAATAAGGGGTTTTAGTGACTTTTTAATTTATTAGATTTGTTATATATTGTGTTATTGTTGTTGTGAGCCGCCCCGAGTCTATTGGGAGGGGCGGCATACAAATAAACAAACAAACTAATAAATAAATAAATAAACAAACAAACAAATAAACAAACAAATAAGCATCTCTAAAATTCGGAGGCCTCCCCTCCCATGACATATAATTCTTATTATTCAAAAAGTGAACTACTCACATGGAGGAAACCTAAAAGGCCATTAACTAGGTTTAAACAAGGTTCCAATTGCCACCATTAAAAATGAAATTGCCTCCCTGTGGGGCATGGGCCCCACATTGGGACCAGGGATCTACACCTTTACCAGTCAGGTTTCAGCCCACTTATAGCACTGAAACTACTTTGGTTGTGCTGATGGATGATCTCTGGTGGTCCCGGGGCAGAGGATATTCCTCTATTGTGGTGCTTCTTGACCTCTTAGTGGCTTTCAATACCATTGATCATGACATCCTTCTGCACCATCTGGAGGGGTTGGGAGTGGGAGGCACCATTCTGCAGTGGTTCTCCTCCTACCTCTCCGATTGGACACAGTTGGTGTTATTGGGGGGCGGAGATAGTCTCCTAGGCCCCTCCTTTGTGGGGTGCCTCAGGGTTCTGTTCTCTCCCCCCTGCTGTTTAATATCTACATGAAAGTGCTGGGAGAGATCATCTGTTGGCATGAGGTGAGTTTCTACCAGTACACTGATGATGCTCAGCTGTATGTTTCCACCCCATGCCAATTCAGTGAAGCAGTGGAAGTGATGTGCCAGTGCTTGGAGGTTATGAGTGTCTGGATGGGCTCAAGCTCAATCCTGACAAGACTGAGTGGCTGTGAGCTTTGCCTCCCCAGGACAATGCCATCTGTCCATCCATCACTCCGGGGGGAGAGAGATCTTGACCCCCTCAGAGAAGGTTCACAACTTGGGAGTCCTAGATCCATAGCTAAGGCTAGAACAACATCTCTTGGCTGTGACTAGGGGGGCATTCACACAGGTTCACCTGGTGCGCCAGTTGTGGCCCTATTTGGATAGGGAGTCTCTCCTCATAATCACTCATCCCCTCATCATCTTGAGGCTTGATTACTGCAATACATTCTACTTCGGGCTACCCTTTGAAGAATGTTCTAAGACTGCAATTTGTCCATCATGCAACCATGTGAGCCATGATGAGTGTACCTAGATACACCCATATCAGTCCAACACTCCATGTGCTGTACTGGCTTACGATTGATCACAAACACAATTCAAGCCCTACATGTCTTAGGACCAGATTATTTATGGGACCATATTCTGCCTCACATGTCCCAGTGACTGATTAATTCACCCAATCAGCCCTCTTCAGGTCCCATCGGCCAAACAATGTCTGTTGGTGGGACAGCAGGGGAGAGCCTTCTCTCCCCTCTGGAACCAATTCCCCCCAGAGATTTGTACTGCCCCACTCTCCTCGTCTTTCAAAAAGCTCTTAAAACACCACCCCTCACTATGGTGCAGAGGCCAACTAGGTCATGACCACTATGGCCACACCCACCCAGCAACTGGGCAGAGAACACCTTGCTAAATTTTTTGAAGCCTATCCTCAGTTATAACCATTGTACTAATAAAAAAGAATCTGAAGCAATTGTTTTTTCAGGAAGAAATCAGGAAATAAAGGAAAGCATTTTTAAAAAATTTAAATATGATGGTTGTATTTATAACTTATGTACTTTGATATGCTCTCTCTCTCTCTCTCTCTCTCTCTCTCTCTCTCTCTCTCTCTCTCTCTCTCTCTCTCTTTCTGTGTGTGTGTGTCTGTGTGTGTTTGTGTGTAGAAATGTGTATAAGTGTATACATAAAGTAAGTGTCTCAAAGGCATTGCCCAAGGGTCCATCTTGCAGCTGTGGCTAAAATAACTTTCTTCTAAAGACACCCAGTGACCATAAAAATTGCCCTATCAGAATATTGTAAACAAACAACAAATATCACATGCCTTCTAACACCTGTGTTACCTATAATCCTGGCATATACAAAGATAAGATAAAGGCTGATAGTAACAAACAGCAGGCACAGCTTTTGGAAAGTAGAAGAGAAAGGAAGTCTGCAAATATGAGATCTAGAGCTCTAAGATAATTGAGAAGTTAGCTGGGAGTGAAAAATGTGGATGTTGAAGAGAAGGATAAAAGATGAAAAGAATGGCTTGAAATAGAAGAGGTATATATTTATCTTGTCATTTCCCCAGTTTTCCATCAGTTAAAAAAAGTAATGGGTCAGTTTTAATTTATTTAATAAAACATTTTAATTAGTTGGTGACTTATTAATTGGGATTGAACTCTTATTGCATAACATTAATTAAAAACAGTATATAATGTAGTGTAGTGTGCTTTAGTTTAGATGCTTTGTGTGGGTTATACAGTTCAATTAATTCCAGTAATTAATTGCCTTTATTATTAACCCTTTAAAATTCCTGATATGGAAATGGCATGAAGCCTGAATCAACTGGTACATGCATGCATCTCCACTTGCACAAGCAGTGGGTGAGCATTGGGCAAGCGCATGCGCATGCACTGTATGAGTGGTGGGCATACACCACTCCTCTGAGAGGGGCAGCATAAAAATCCAATAAATAAATAAATAAATAAACAAATACATGCCCGCCACTTACTGCCACTTGCCGCCACTTGTCCAAATGTAGCAGCATGCACGCTTGCCCACCATTTTTACAGAACCATCGTCTCTCCCTACCCTTCCTCCACCAGTTCGGAAAGCCAGAAAGATTGGGAAACTCTGACTTATGTTACATTTTAATCTTGAATTTATTAAATTAACTTTAATTAGAATGGCAGTTTCCTGAACTGTATTTTAGTCTGAAGCTGGTTTCTTTCAGCAAAAAAGTGAGAAACTTTCAAACTTAAATCCAAGAGTCACTTATACGTACTAACACTGAAACAGAACCCTGTATGAGAATAAGAATGAGGAAATGAATGAATTGACATCTAAAACATTATTTAAAAACAAAACTCTCCAAATATAGAATATGTATATTTAAAGTAGTTTATGAAGTGTACATTTTTCATTTAATGTTTGTCCATGTCATTCTGTTATTAACAATCACAAATGTTTACTGTCATGTATCTTATTTTTCTTAAAGATGTGCAAATTGTATATGTAATAGCCTCTTCCTAAATGTAATGTCAAAATATATGTAACTTTATGCATATTTTTTCTTGCTTACTTGCTTGGTGTCAGTTTTCTTTTATGTAACCTTTTTAATTTGGAATTAATAAATGTGATATAACATTATTTAGCAGTACATTTTTTTAAAAAAAAACGATACTACATATTGGTAATGTTCCACATTTTTTCCACATTTAATTTGCAACATTCTTCTAAAAAGTCATAAAAAGTGTCAAGAACAACCCTGACATTCAAAAATATAATTAAAAAACATTAAAATATTGTTTTATTATGTATCCTATCAAATTATACAGTCTTTCTTGTGTTTTCAAAACTGATTCTAACATTGACTGATGAAGATTACATTTACCTGAAGGTTAAAAAATCTAAGCAGTATCCTTTAGGCATATTAGTTGTCTTCTGTTCTTGTGTTGTGTGTCTTAATGAGGGAACTAATAAACATAAAGCATAGCTTAATCAGTGTGAGTCTCCTACTGTCTACAACACAGATTCCCAAATTTTATTTCATTTCATTCATTTCATTTTATTGGATTTATATGCCGCCCCTCTCCGAAAACTCGGGGCGGCTAACAGCAATCATAAACAATATACAGTAATAATCCAATACTAAAAGCAAATTAAAAACCCCTTAATATAAAAAACCAAACATACATACAAACATACCATACATACAATTGTAAAGGCGTAGGGGGAGAAGGAATCTTAATTCCCCCATGCCTGGCGGCAGAGGTGGGTTTTAAGTAGCTTGCAAAAGGCAAGGAGGGTGGGGGCAATTCTAATCTCTGAGGGGAGTTGGTTCCAGAGGGCTGGGGCCGCCACAGAGAAGGCTCTTTCCCTGGGTCCTGCCAAGCGGCATTGTTTAGTTGACAGGACCCGGAGAAGACCCACTGTGGGACCTAACTGGTCGCTGGGATTCGTGCGGCAGAAGACGGTCCCTGAGATAATCTGGTCCGGTGCCATGAAGGGCTTTATAGGTCATAACCAACACTTTGAAATTGTGACCGGAAACTGATCGGCAACCAATGCAGACTGCGGAGGGTTGGTGTGACATGGGCATATTTAGGGAAGCCCATGATTGCTCTCGCAGCTGCATTCTGCACGGTCTGAAGTTTCCGAACACTTTTCAAAGGTAGCCCCATGTAGAGAGCTTTACAGTAGTCGAGCCTCGAGGTGATGAGGGCATGAGTGACTGTGAGCAGTGACTCCTGGTCCAAATAGGGTCGCAACTGGTGCACCAGGTGAACCTGGGCGAACGCCCCCCTTGCCACAGCTGAAAGATGTTTATCTAATGTGAGCTGTGGATCGAGGAGGATGCCCAAGTTGCAAACCCTCTCTTATGCCAAGAATTACTTAATTTGGAATGTTTATTAATCAAATTTATATGCCACCCATTTCATTATATAAAATACTATGGGGTTTACAATTTAAAAAACTATAAAAACCATATAATATATAAAATTTTAAAAGATGGAGAGAACATGACCAGCTTGATGAGGTTTATGTTCAGCAGTATATGGTTAGTAGTAAAATATTGTTTAGTAGAAGCTGATTGGATAAAGTTATTTTCACTAACACTGTTCCAAATATTCCTATGCTGGATACATTACTATCACAGCTTATTATTTGGCTTATTAGTTACTCAGTTTATTGTGTATATATACACAATTATATTTAGTATAGCTACTTTTTTATCTAGATCCAATCTCTCTCTTGCTTTTTTGCTTTTTTGCTCTCTACCTCTTTCCTTCCCTCTTCCCCTCTCTTTCTCATTCCTCTAATCTATATGTATTTACATATTACATATGTATCTCTTTATAATTTATGTGGATCACCAAACATTCTTGCAAATAAAAATTATAATTATGCTTAAGGCTGACTCTTCTTTTTTTGCAGCATATTAGTTTCCCATGAAAAGCAACAACTCAATACTTAAAGTCATAGATCTGGACTGGTGTCAAGACTGGTCAATGGTTGTTTCCACTTGAGCAACACAAAGAAGATCTAGGACAGTGATGGCGAACCTATGACATGGGTGCCACAGGTGGCATGTGGTCCCATATCTTCTGGCGTGTGAACCATTGTCCTAGCTCATCTCCAACATGCATGTGTTTGCCAGTCAGTTCATTTTGGTCGGCACAGATGCTCTGGGAGGGCATTTTTGGCTTCCGGAGAGCCTCCAGGGTGGGGGGGGGGCAGAAGGCATTTTATCCTGCCCCGGCTCCAGGGAAGCCTTTGGAGGCTGGGGAGGGCAAAGCATGAGCCCACTAGAAGTTAGGAAACAGGCCATTCCCTGCCTCCAGAAGGCCTCCAGGGGGACAGGGGAAGCTGGTTTTGCCTTCCCCAGGCATTGAATTATGGGTGTAGGCACTGGTGCATGCATGATAGCATATGCACACAGTCTCTTAGCACACCCGAGGAAAAAAAGGTTCGCCATCACTGATCTAGGATTTACATGTTCACACACAGTCCACATTTCTGTTTTATCCATTATTTGGAAATTGTTACAATTATCAATGATTGAATTACATTATATTCACCAAATAAAATATATAGCAACATCTTCATGTCCACAGTAGAAATTTGATTAATCCACTTTTTATGTGCAGTACACTTGTATTGTTTATTGCTGTGGAAATAATAAAATATTAATTTGTATTCCACCTAGATTTATGCTATGGGGTACTTATTTTTCAGTTGAAGAAAGTCCTATTTTGTAATTATCTGAAAGTTGTTGTTTTTTTATAATGACAGATTGAGTGACAATTTTTGAGAAATTTGTCATTTTATTCTCTTCATCAGGATGATATACTAATTATTACGCTGACACTACATTGCTCAGATTATTCATCACAAACTTCTATTTTTAATATTCTATGGATGCTAAAATGATAGAATGTGTATTTTGATAAGACACAAGCTCTGCCCTTTAGAATAGAATGGAATAGAATTCTTTATTGGCCAAGTAAGGAATAATGTTGCATGCAAACATACAGAGCAGAAGTCATCTTACAATGTCACATGCATATTTTCCTGTTTGCTTCCACTTCTGACCTTGACACCCATAGTTTTAAAATATGTATCCATTTTCACTAAATAAAAAACAGCAGTGTTCCTGAAAGACCCATAGACAGCACTTTAAATCTTATTTGCTTTCAGCCTGATTTATAACTATTCTTTATATAATGATGATACAACATTAACTAAAGATAAAGTCACAGATTACATACATATACAAGGAAAATTTGCACATGTTTCAAGCCTGGTACACCTACTAAATAAACAATTCATAACAAACAATTGTTAAATGCATACCGTCTGGTAGTCGGTATAAATGAAGAAAATGATTCAGAAAATTCTTCTATTTACACATAGGTCTAAAAGGCTTCCACTGGATTAGTAATATTAACCACTGTTGATCAAATTAGTTAAAAACTTCAGAAGAATCTACTATCTTAAAATGTCATTTCTCTTTTTTCTTTTCTTTTTGGTAATTTATGTTTTTTTTTTCTTTCTAAAAACATTTTATGTATTCCATTGTATTTTTTTAAATCTCATTGTTCTTTTTCACTCTTTAAATCATTTTAAAGATTGAGTTACTAAATTTTACTCTTATTTGTCATTGATTCTACAAATCTTGGCAGAAAATAGCTATTAGTTAAAATATGGCTGGCTGTAAGAATAAAATCAACTAAAATGAGTCCGTGTGTTAACTCACATTCTGTATTGTCTCTTGAAGTTATTTGGACTGATGCACAGCTTCATAATATAAAATATATATTTTTGAATGAAGTAACTGATTATTTCCTATGAAAAGTAAGAATGAGGGAGCACACATTTATTATCCAATTAAGTATATTAAACATATCCATAGTAGATATTATGGACAATTTTGTAGTAGATTCCAGGAGTCATATCATAGATAAGATATCATAGACTGTTGCTTATGCCATGCTGACATTAAGAAAGGTGGTATAATTAAGCAATGTGTTCACCATTGTGTGTCAATGACAGCAGAAATTAGAGATAGAGATAGTGGTAGAGATACAGACAGATATTTCATTCCAAAATCCATGCATCTCACGTATCCCCTTCAAACATGCTCTTATATGCTTATATTTCATTTCAGAATCTATGTGCCCCATGCTTGTCCTTCATATGTGCTTATATAACAAATAACATTTATTAGTGATGTTGTAGGAAAAGAGTTGCATTTGCCATTTTGATCTCAGGTCTACATATAGAAATAATAACAATGACATAAAGTATCAAAATGTATTTGTAATTGTGTGAATCAGTTTTTATAATGCATCTTTTGGATTGTAAAAACAGATAGAAATAATTCTTCAATACAGACTGAAGTCCTAGTTTATGAACTTACAAATATTGATGTATTTGTAAGACGAGAGTGAACAGAATGTGATTCCTATAAAATAAAATTCGAGTTATTAATGTTTGTGGAAATGCCATGTAGAAAGCCGCTTTCTAAAAATAAATTAATATTTCTTTTGACATTTTCAAAACATTTATTTCTAAAACAGAATTGCTGCTCCAGAATTCTGTTAGAGTAAGTTAAAAGCAATGTCTGAATAACCAGACATCTTTTTATGAGTTTTTACATAAATATATAAAAAATATATCTTTATATTTTATACATTTTATGAGGATATTTTCATGAAAAGATGTATATATGTATGTCTATAGAAGGGCTTATTGGCTCAAATATTTTTATTACTTTATCAAAATATAAAATACAAAGAAAAAATAAAGATAATGGGAAGATAAGGGAGAAATAAAGGAAGAGACAAAAATGTGAGGTAAATGGGAAAAGAAAAAGAAAGGCATTGATTCAGTTACTTTTAGTGCAGTAGAATAAGATAGTAACATAAAACATTGACTTATTTTTATATGATAACATATGCTAGCCATTTCTATAACAAAAAACCTATCCAATCAGCAATTTTCATTTTGTTCACCTTAAGCACAAAGTCTGAACAGTAATAATGGTTTCAAAATTGTATTCTTTTCTTTCACTTTAGCTATCTTTCCATCAAATTTAGCCAACTCCATCAAATTTTGCAGCCATTCATCCATTGTGGGAAACAAAGTATCCTTCCATTTTTGTGCATAAATTATTCTTGCTGTCTTTAAAATACATAACATCAAAGTTCCAATTTTTGACAATTTATCTGGTCTTAGATACCAATAGTACATCATCTTATAAACTTTTTAAATCGTAATTTAATGTGAATTTTAGACCTTTAGTTCACATATTCTCCTATTGTTCAAGCATTATATTATATCCAAAGTCCTTTGTCCACTGAGCCAAACAGTGCATTGTGTACTGATTCTCCAAGCTCATTTTCAATTACAGTTTATAAAGCTTGGCAATAATAATATCACTACCTACATAGGATTTTCAATTAATGTTTCATGAAATTAAGTCCATAGCTCTTTTTGTCTAGTTTAAATCTTTATTTCAATTGTAAGCATCTAAACCAGTGATGGGCTACCAAAAATTTTACTGCCACACTGTGGGTGTGGCTTATGCATTTTGTTTCAACATCTTTCAGTGCAAATTGGGTGTTCTGGGGTGGAGCTCCATTTTCGCTACCCCACTGCATTCCCCCCCATCCATGCAGTAGCCCACCCTGATTATCTACTATATAAAGTGTATGTATACTATGTATACACGCACACACACATGCAGAGCTCTTTTAAAATTACACACATTCAACTTCATTTACTATGATAGGAAAAATATACCCAGAGCCCAGAAGGGAAAAAAAGAAGAAAAAATAAATAAAAATTTTGCTACCGGTACTGCGTACCTGACTGTACCCATAGGAGCCCACCACTGATCTAAACCAATGGCAAACATTTTCTTTTGATTCCATCTCCTCTTTAGATTTGAGGATAAGATTTCCATAACTGAAGATACCATTTGACCATAAGTCCACCACTCTGGCCTTGCCCCCATTTCTTTTTTTAAAAAAAGCTTCCTGGGGGAAGCTTCCTGGGGGAAGTATGTAAGAGGTTGCTTGCCATTATCTTCTTTCTATTGCTCTCTTTTTATATCTGCTTCTTCGCTGTTCAATCTACCCTCCTCCACTGCCTAGGTTTTGGGATTTCTGCCTATGCTGCTATCTACCTTTTAAAATCCATATCTCTTTTTGTCTAGTCTAAATTTTTATTTCAATTGTAAGCATCTAAATCTGTACCTCCAATTCTCTTTTCAACTCTTTTAATGTCCACCACCCCCGATTTAACTTAATTTATTAATTTAACTTAATTCATTCATTTAACTTAATTTATTAATTTAACTTAATTTATTAATTTAACTTAATTTATTAATTTAACTTAATTTATTAATTTAACTTAATTTATTAATTTAACTTAATTTATTAATTTAAATTAATTTATTAATTTTATTTATTAATTTAATTTATTTAATTCATCAGTCACTATTATTTTCTTTATTGTCTCTTCCTTTTCTTCTTTTTTTATCATCTGGTTCCTCATCTCAGTCTTTTCCTCCATTTCTATTGTTAGCTCCTCCCTTTCCTGGGTCTCTTGATCTTTTCTCATCATCCCCTGAATAGCATTTTCCATTTTTTCCGTAATCTCCTTAAATCCCTTCTCCATAATATCCTTTGTTTTGGAAGAGTAACACCATCTCCTTCAATGCTTCACTTGTTTCTTCCTTGGTTTATCTTTAAAAAGAAAATTCACTTTTTTTCCACAGTCCAAAAGCTATTTATTCGGTCCTTAGGTTGCCCTTCAAGGGGCTTTGAATAATCCCAGAGTTTATCAGAAGTCTTTCATGGGCCTCATTAAACAAGTACCTTGCTGATTTCCATATTTAAATCTCCAGTAGTCCTGGGGAAGTTGGGAATAATCCAGTAAATATTTCCACAGTCCTTCTCATAAGACCTGTAGTTTTTCTTTTTATCAGCAGGTGACGGTATCAACTTAAATTTCAGTATTAAACTCACAATTGTCATTTTAATTATAAATCAATTATAAAAGCAGAATAAGTTTTATAGGTAAATAATTCCAGCATTTAAAATTTTAAAACCCTTCCCAGTACCATGTCTTCCCAATTTAAGAAACCAATTGGTTGATAAATCCACAGTAACTGAATTTAAACATTCCTGGGATAAACATATATCCACCCTAAGATAAAATACAGGAAATAGTATAAGGGCAGACTAGAAGGACCATGAAGTCTTTTTCTGCCATCAATCTTCTGTGTTTCTATGTTTAAATTTTTCATATATTTCAAAATTTATTATTTTTCTTTCTTGTGCTGGGTCTGGTTTTTCTCAGAATACTTAGATGCCACTTTAACAAAAAATTCTGCACAAATAATTCTAAAATATTCCTTGTAGTAAAGAAATCCTCTCCTCCAGTTTCAGTCACTGTTTATCTACTTTGCTCCAGCACAGTAGGTTGTCCCAGCTTTGTGGCAGCTATTTTTAGGCTGCCCTTACAAGGTGGACTTTGCTACCCTCGGAGCCCACCAACAGGGGGAAGTCAGCACAGGGAATATGAAGTCCCATTTCTTGTGTCTGATATTGCTACAACATCAACTGGATGGGGGAGGGGGTGTCTAATCAGGGCAGCTGCATAAGTATTGCATTTTTAGCATGTTTCTGCTCTCTCCTTGCATTGTGTCTAATTATTTTTATAAGGCAATATATACTGGGAAACACAAGGGATGTTACATGTATTACTATAAATCGTATGACCCAAAGTATAGAGGAAAACCTAAAATGGAATAGTTGGCAGCATTTGAAGCTGCTGCTCAATGTGGACTCAGGGAAATATTTTAACATGTATATATATTTTTATTTTTCGGAGCTGGATTACCTGGATTCATCAGCAATCTTCCTCCACACCAAATTTTGTCTCATTCCATTTTGTTTTTTTCAGAGATATATTGCTGGCAGGCAGATGCTCAGAAAAGACCTTAAGCCATTCTGTGCAAATATTTTCCAAATTTCTTTGTGTTAAAAATGGTAGAAAAATACCAGTGGTGTTAGACAAACTCTGTAAATATCCGTCTAGAGAACCAGATTCAAAAGAAACATTTAGTACATTTAAACTACACTATAAATAACATCATAATTTAATTTTTACACATTTAAGTGAGACTGAAAAGAAATTTGATTCACCTTTTAATACTGTAATATGAAAATTTGTCTATGTCACATTTTCTAAACCAACTTGTACATTGACATAGATCTGCAATTTTGCGAGTGTGCTTTGCACTCAACAAATATTGGTCAGGCTATTGTCTGAAATGGCATAGGGTTTCCTGCCTGAAAAGGGGTTGGACTATTTAATTTGACTTCTATGTCGCCCAATCCCAAAGGACTCAGGACGGAAAACCTCCAAGGTCCCTTCCAACTATATTATTCTGTTTTTCTGTTAAATGTGGTTATGAGTGTTTCTGTGTCACATGCAGTATTGGGTTCCTACCAGAACAGTGGGGACGGCATTCTGGTAGTGGCCATATGTTCATCGGAGCAAGATTTGGCTTCTGCACATGCTCTTGTGAGAGAACCATGGGTGCATGATATTTCTATGATTTTTGGTGATGTTTTGCTTCCACACATGCATGGAAGCAAAAAAATCACCAAAATCTCACATGCCTGTGCGTCTTCTCACAAGATTTGCTTCCTGCGCATGCACAGAAGCCAAATCTCACTCTGACATGCACGCATCAGCACCAGTATTGGAGGTAAGTTGCAACCTCTGCCTGGTCACATGATTCATATCACTGAAATAAAGAACTGCCACACTTTCAAGATAAGCCATGTAAAAAAAAAAACCCAGATTCATCAGGAATGACTTTCTTTCCTTCTTCTATATCCATGAGGGCTAAGTTTAAGATTTTTGTCCCACTCCCCATCTCCCATCTCTTCCTCTTCTGAGATTAACAAAATTCTCCCATAGAGGAAGTTAACTGTTTTGACCTTATCTATTCCATTTATTTTGAAGGTACTTTGTTTAATGGACTTGGACTTGGTGCAGTCATTGGACTGGGTGTAGCTGCTCTTCTGCTAATACTTGTGGTGACTGACGTCAGCTGCTTCTTTGTACGGCAGTGTGGATTACTAATGTGCATCACTAGGAGGATCTGTGGGAAAAAGAGTGGGTCTAGTGGAAAGAGTAAAGAGCTGGAAGAAGGAAAAGCAGCATATTTGTGAGTATTGGTCACAACACTTTGAGAAACTTAATATATACTAGTAACTTGGAATATACAAACTGTGGTATCTCAACAGCCGTAGGGATTGTGCTTCAACAAATGTTCTCTAACTTTTACTTAATATTATTTAGTCTCCGCAGCTTTAACAAATTATAGAGTCTGATAGAGTCTAGATAGGGTCTGGGAAATCATTCAGATGTTACCTTAACAAAAATCATGTTTGTATTTTTATTCTATTCAGTCAAAGCAACACAAATTTACACAGCTGGTCATCCAAGTTCTCTGGAGTGCAGTTACACAGTGCATACTGTGCACAGAGTATATTGAGATATGTATCAGTAATATTTCAAATCTTATTTGCATTATCACAATTTTAAAAAGATCATTGAACCATGATTTCTACCTTGAGCATTCATTGTATAGATGATACAAGGATATTTATAGATTATATTTTCTATCATTTGTATTTGTAATTGGTATTTAGTTATAATCCAGATCTGAGAAGATTTGAATTGATATGCTATATCCCCCTTTTTCCTTTTGATTGTTCTCCTTATTAAAATTTAATATTTAAGAAACCAGCTAAAAAAAGTAGTTATTTAAAGAAGAAGATGCTGCAGCTGCTTTTTTGCAAGGCATTCATATTCATTCCATATACAATTTTTTTAAAAAATAATGGGGGTGGAGAATTCTGTGTAAGTAGTAATACTAAATGAACTGAATAAAGATTGTGTGTATAGATATATATATATACATACATAATGTAGTGGCCAAAAGGGTGAAAACCTTTTGGGAAAAGTGTATTTTTGAGGTTTGATGGCTAATAATATCACTTTTTTGGAGTAGTGCCATAAAATTATATATCAATGGAAAGATAACTTAATCAAGAATGTAATGCAACAAAGTGTGTTCAATTATCTGTATTCTATGAAAAGTTATAACCAAATAACCAGAAGAAGGAAGCACAACTTGCCTAGGTTTATTAGCTTTCCTTCAACTGATTGTAGCCAATGAGCAGGGGTGTTTAGAGAGCCAATTGTCATCTTGTTTTGGGGATGAGACAATCAGATCACAATAGGATTCAGTTAACGATCTCAAGTATTGAAGCTGAGAGGAGGACATTTGTCAGTGTGTTATGTGATTGCTATCAAGTCGGTTGGAGGGGTTTTTGTGTGTGTTCTTTCATTTAGTGAGTTTGTAAAATGTAATAAAGTTAATGGTGCAAAGAGTTGACTGTTTGCCCAGGAAAAAAAATGTAAAATAAGTGAGTAAGTTATAAAGGAGTTAGAAAAGGATTGATGGAAACTTAACCAAAGATAGCATTTCTAGGTTTTTGAAGAAATATAAGGAGTCACTACAAAACCACATTGATAAAGGCAGGAAAAAGTGCACAACAGTAAGTGATGATGGAAGAATTAAGAGACTGTGCCTATGTAACAGAAGAAAATGTTCTAGATGAAATGGCCCAATGCAATGTGAAATTGAGTGCAAGGACTGTTCAGTGCAGACTGCAGGAATTTGGCCTAAAATCTGTTGTGGTTAGCTCTGGCCCAGCTCCTGCCCCAAGGAATGTGCAGGTGGATGTGGGGGAAACATCCACATGCCGCAGGCCTGTTTTGCTCCCGATGGAATCTGCCGACAAAGCCTCCTCTGACCAAGGAAGCATGAGTGACAGGGAAGAGGGGAGTTTGGCAGACAGCCTAGGAGGAGATCAATCATCCGTATCATCCTAGGATTCTGAACAAGAATTAATGACACATCCACACATGCGTAGAGTGATGCATAGGAGACAACAACTGAAGGATTATTACAAGAGAAAATGAGGCCACCTCTGGTTGGGTGGGGCTGCTGTAATTAGTGCTACAGATAAAAGTGCAACCTGGTGTTTTAGCCTCATGGCAGTTTATCTGATTCATTGCTTTATCAAGATCGTGGTTTTTGTGCTGTTCAAGATTGTGTGTGAACTCTCTGGACTTTAGAATTGGACTCAATATCCCAGTTATTGGGTGAGCAATTGGATTGCATTTAACCTGTGCCTTGCGTGTACTAGAAAATCCCTTTGACGTTTAAAAAGGGAGCTGTTTCTGTTTTTCTTTTTATAAAAACTTTGGGTTTTCCTTTTATTGTGTGGTGTGTGTTTTCCTGGACTAATTACCCTGTAATTACGGGCAGTTGAAACAAAATCCAGTTGAAACAAAATCCCTGTAATTACGGGCCAGTAGAACAAAATCCAGAATTCAAAAAGAAAAAAAAGCCTCTTTTATCTCTCAAACAAAGGTTGAAAAGACCAAACTGGGCTCATGTTATCATGTTATCTGGGCAAATGAGATATAATTTTATGATACTACTCAAAAAAAGTGGTATTATTAGCCATCAAGCCTAAAAAATACTGTATACTTTCCCCAAAAGGTTTTCATAATTTTGGCCATTACTATGTGTGTATATGTGTGTGTGTGTGTGTGCATGCACACACACAGACACACACACACTTTTACCCAATGCATTTTCCCACATCAAATTTAGTCTTGAATTATTCAGTTTTAAAGAGTTATTCTACCACAATATATTTCTACTTCAGTAATCCTTAGCAAATCAAAAATAATATGGCAGAACTAATTTTTCAAGAATTTTTACTGCAGTCATTAATTGAATCATGTCATCTTAAGTGAATCATCATTCAGTGAATCTGACTTGTCCTATTGATTTTGGGAAGATCACAGAACACCGTTGTGTGACTGGTTATTAATTTTATTTTACAATCTTTTTCTTCCAAAAGTTGTCACTATTATGAAATCTGGAGAGCTTCTCTATCCTACTTACCAGCCAATTGTTAGAAGAAGTATATATGTTTTGTTTTGTTTTTACAAAAACTCTTATTGTCTACTCTACCCTATTTTATTAGAGCCTTGCAGGGAAACTTTTCAAAGAAATCATTCTCTTTTGCGATGAAGCATCACAGTATCATGGTTATTCTTAAAGAAGACAAGGGATTTCATTATGTGATCTAATTATAGATCTATATATATGATAAATTTGAATGCTAGGAGTGTTAAAGCTACTTCTTTCATAGATATAGGTTTTTTAAAATTATAGTGCACTTAGAAGGAAAGGAATATTTCTGACAAGTGATGTTCTTGATTTAACTTAAAAGAACAAGATGTTAACAAATATTTTTTTATGGCTTCTTGAAATGGACATTTTGGGTTTTTTCCAAATTTTAAAGTCTTGATTTGATATAGTTTATTAAACATTAATATAGAGGGTAAGGGATCTGTGGGGAATATTTAACTTTCTTTAAATTTCTCAACAGACTTCTCAACATTTTTTTCTGAATTATTTGAATAAAATGCTTTTGCCACTTTTGAAATGAAACTCAATCTGAGTATTGTATTGGCAGTTCAGTGTTGGCAAATACTTCAAAAGAAAAGGATTTAGGGGTAGTGATTTCTGACAGTCTCAAAATGGGTGAACAGTGCAGTCAGGCGGTAGGGAAAGCAAGTAGGATGCTTGGCTGCATAGCTAGAGGTATAACAAGCAGGAAGAGGGAGATTATGATCCCACTATATAGAATGCTGGTGAGACCACATTTGGAATACTGTGTTCAGTTCTGGAGACCTCACCTACAAAAAGATATTGACAAAATTGAATGGGTCCAAAGACGGGCTACAAGAATGGTGGAAGGTCTTAAGCATAAAACGTATCAGGAAAGACTTAATGAACTCAATCTGTATAGTCTGGAGGACAGAAGGAAAAGGGGGGACATGATCGAAACATTTAAATATATTAAAGGGTTAAATAAGGTCCAGGAGGGAAGTGTTTTTAATAGGAAAGTGAACACAAGAACAAGGGGACACAATCTGAAGTTAGTTGGGGGAAAGATCAAAAGCAACATGAGAAAATATTATTTTACTGAAAGAGTAGTAGATCCTTGGAACAAACTTCCAGCAGATGTGGTAGATAAATCCACAGTAACTGAATTTAAACATGCCTGGGATAAACATATATCCATCCTAAGATAAAATACAGAAAATAGTATAAGGGCAGACTAGATGGACCATGAGGTCTTTTTCTGCCGTCAGACTTCTATGTTTCTATGTTTCTATGAAATCTATAATGATTAGAAGACTTATCTATGACTCCAAAGTGACTTATTTTCTTGATAAGAACTTCAAGAATGTTGGTTGAATGGTTTTAAATGTCTTTAAAATACAGGAACAATTGACAATACTATTTACTATTTAAAAGAAAACATTATAAAACACTGGGGAAGAAGACTTATGCTAACAGCTGGAGATTTATTTCAAGTTTTTGGATTTGTAAACTGTGATTTTGATGATATGAAGGCAAGTTATTATGAAGAACTGGTTGGACTTTTGAAAGACTTGGGTGAAAATTTAAAAAGATGCCTTTTGGGATTTGGAGCTGGAAAAGAAATGGGGAAATAGCTGGATGGCAATAAACACTTTGAAATTACGATAGTAGGAAATGAAAATGGAAAGAATGAAGAACAAGAAAGGGGAGAAGAAATTCAAAGAGGAAAAGAAGATTGATGAATACATTGGGGATCTTTGATGACAAGAAGGAAAAGGACATTGAAAATGAAGGACAGATTAATGACTATACTGGGCTTTATAATGATTACACTGGGACTTAAATTGACCAAAGAAAGCAAGTGGAGAATATTAGTGTTAAATCAGTGCTAGGAGACTGCTTCAGTTCAACAGGTTTCTTTTATTCATCTTGGACATACGAAGCTCTCTAATTTGGGCGGTTCTTTTAATTCGAGCCACGTCTTAACCAATCAGAGATTTTACTGCTTATTTCTTTTAAGACATAACAATTAGTATAGGAGGAAACAACTTAAAAATAAGGGAGAAGAGATCAAGGGGAATTGAAGGTAGACTTATACAAATAATATATTTAAAGGGGAGAAAGGAAGCTTGGGAGAAAAGAAATTGTTGGCATAAAAATAAAAGAAAGAAAAAGAAGAAGCTAAGAAAATGGAATGGAAGGGATATATTTATGAAATGAAAGAGTGAAAAAATCAAAAGAAAATGGATGACTTATGGAGGAAAAAAACAGGCATTTTTAAACCTTAGAATTACTATGTTATATTTGTGATAATCAATATTAATGATGTTTAACCTTTGATTAAACAATCAACGTAATTATTTAATTACATGGTTTTTCCTATAAGTTTACAATTTTACATTAGGTTAGTATAAGACTGGCTGTGTTAAATCAAATCCAAAATTAATTGAATTAAATATTTGTACTGACAGGAGAAAAAATAAAATATAAGAAAGAATGAAAGTAGGCCAACCGTTGGAAGTATAAATTGAATAATCATTATTTCTCTATATAAGATCTATTTGATATATAATTTGTATTGATTAGGTGACTAAATTTGACTAAATCGACTAAATCAAATCAATGTTGACTGTTAGTGACAACTCTGATTATTTGTTCATAATCTGGTCCTTAGGTGTTCCAACAATATATCCCTCACCAGTATGGCTGTGTTCATCTACTTTGGCTGTTGATCATACTCTTCTTTTTTCCCCTCCTTTCTTAGTATTAGAGCTTTCTCTAAGGAGCTTTGTCATCATATCATATGCCTCATAATATGAGCTTGGTCATCTGTACCTCGAGTAAGAATTCTGAGTTGATGATGAAGATTGACATTACAGTGATCCCTCGATTAGCACGGTCTCGATTAGTGCGAAACGCTACAACACGGTTTTTCACAAAATATTAATTAAAAAATACTCCACGGTTTTTTTGCTATACCACAGTTTTTCCCACCCGATGACGTCATACGTCATCACCAAGAGTCACTTCTCTGTCTCTTTCTCTTTCTTTCCTGTCACTATGCTTCAATCATTTTCTCATTTCTCTTTTTTTCTCCCCTTTTTTCTATCATTTCTCTCTCTCTTTCTTCCTCTCTCACACTCTCTTCCTCCCTTCTCTCTCCCCCCCCCTCCACTTGCCCACGAGAAGAAAAAAAGCAACCTCTGCCGGGCAGCTCCCCTTGTGCTCCCGCTTTGTGCCTGCCTCTTTTGGGGATTTTTTTTTCTTTTCTTTTTTGCGCTGGCGGCGGGAGCTGTTGGGGAGGGCTCTGCCGGGAAGGCCTCTCAGCTGCAGAGCCGAATGGGGGCGGAGGCAACAGCGGAGCCCGGCGCTGGGGCCATGCAAGGCTGTTCATCCAGGGGGGCGTGGACTGGCAAGTCGCCCTCCTTTCTCTCTCTTTCTCTCTCTTATACCACACCGGTAACAGGGAGAGAAAGAGAGAGAGCAGAGGGCACCTTGCCGGTCCACGCCCCCCTAGATGAGCGGCTCCGCATGGCCCCAGCGCCGCCCAGGCAAAGGGGAAACCCCAAGATCGCTTGCCGCTTGCTGCTTGCCGTATTGCAGCGAAGGAGGTGAAGCAAGGCTCCAAGCTGCAATACGGCAAGCGGCAAGCGGCAAGCGATCTTGGGGTTTCCCCTTTGCCTGGGCGGCGGGAAGACCAAGGGAAGGTTCCTTCAGCCCCAACACCTGATCCGCTCCGCAGCGCGGCAGCAGCGAGGAGCCGAAGATGGGGTTTCCCCTTTGCCTTTACCCCATCTTCGGCTCCTCGCTGCTTCCGCGCTGCGGAGCAGATCAGCTGTTGGGCGGCTGAAGGAATCTTCCCTTGGTCTTCCCCGCCGCCCACACGCAAACTCCACCATCTGCGCATGTGCGGCCATGAAAAAAATGGCGCGCATGCGTAGATGGTGTTTTTTACTTCCGCACCACTATAACGCGGAAATCGATTAGCGCGGGAGGTCTTGGAACGTAACCCCCGCGCTAATCGAGAGATCACTGTATAGTGATAAATGATAGGCCTCTTTAATACAACTATATTTTACTGAAATTTATCTCATGGAAAGGTTGATAGAATAGAAATAAATTAAATATTTTAAATTATATTAGAATAGATAATATATATATTTGATCTATTTCTATTGATGTTGCTATAATTTTAACTTTTATTAACTCTTCCTACATCTTTTCAGTTGGTCAAGGTATAAAAGTGATGCAACAGTAAAACACATACATGTTTTAACATACTTTTTAAAAGATTGCTTGGAGATAAGTTGTTTCTTTTATCAGGCTACTACTTAAACCTGAATAAGTATTGCTTTGGTGTGTAAATTGATTAAAATGGCCATGACTCCTATTAGACTGATGAAAGAGGTTAAACTTTTTTTTTTCAGATTGGTGAAAAAAATGTTTAAAAAAGGACATAGCTTTTCATATTAAAAATGCATTGCATTTACTCTTGTGTGTATTCTAAAATTTAAGTATCATAAACAATTTTTCTGATTAATAATATTTTGATACTTCAGCACCTATTCTGGTGACATTTTGAGAAGTAACAAATATAGCTTAGCATAAACTTTCATGGATAAGGTAATAGACATCATCATTTTTAAATTAAAACATTAATTCATTAAGCATTTTTAACCTTTATTTTTACTTAGGAAAGATGGATCAAAAGAACCAATAGTTGAAATGAGAACAGAGGATGAAAGAATTACCAATCATGAAGATGGAAGTCCAGTAAACGAACCCAATGAAACAACACCATTAACAGAACCAGAGTATGTATTTTGAATTTTTTTTAGTAATTTCATTATTAGGACTAATGAACTTTCATTGTGGCTGTCAGAGTTCCAAATAGCACCCAAAATTAAATCAGAGTCCGAGGCAAAATATTCTTCAAAGTTCCAATTTATTAGCAGAGCCATGTTGGCACATCTGGGAGAATCCCAAATCTGAAAACCCTGGGGTATCTCTACCCAGTTGAAAGTGCAAGCCCTTGCCCTGCTCCCCCACATCCATCATGTTGACGAATCTCCAACGGCGAACTCTCCTCCCGTGCAGGTGCAGGAGTACGAAGATAAAATATTATCTTGAATATCTAGAAATAATTTGTTATGACTACATACATACAGCTCTCATGCAATTCCCTCTCCCAGCTTTCCTTTGCTCTGACATGGCTTGCTATTTAGGTTAAAAAAAAGGTTTTAGTTCTACAGATTTAAACTAATATATAACAAATTATCTAAGATCCTATATCTATTTAATTAACTAGTGGTTACTAATAGGGTGACACGAATCAAATTAATGTATTCCACTTTAATCTATTACCAAGTGTGAACTCACCCAGTGTGAAATCAATTTGAAATCCATGTTGTAAACTTTAAATATAATCTGTAAATATATGTGGCTGGTTTAATATATTAGAAAACAGTTATTTAAAGTGATATAAAGCTGCATTATATCATATTTGAATATCATAATCTTGAACTTTCTTACAAAAAGCTTTCCACTGAGGAACAGCGAGGTCAGCAGCATTGCCAGGAGCCCTAGATTGGCCAGCATGACTGTTTAGTATGGAGACACATTCCAATGGCAGGAATGCAGGGCAGAGCACCTGCTAACTGCCAATCCAAGTCGCAATAGAACCTAATTATTTTCCTTTTGTTGAAGAGTCCAAGAATGGTTTTCACTGTCCAGATGCCCAGAAAAGGTTTCTCTTGAACTAGACCAAGTCAAAAACTAAATCATGGAGAGAGGCAACAGGGTGTGACTTCAATTATGACTTTGTTTCTGAGCAAAACGACAACATCACAACCCCATTCTTGGACTTACCTGCTGTCAGTCATGAGAACATTTATTTTATTTATTTATTTATTAAATTTGTATGCCACCCCTCTCCGTAGACTCGGTGCGGCTTTTTTATTCTTATCTAACTACGAAAATGCATGCATGTAAATAGGATTAAATCTGTACTTTCTAAATAAAGTACATCTATTTATGCAAAACCATCCACACAATTAGCAATTGTTAATAGTTATTAAAGTGATAAGCATGGAATACACCTTCAAATCTGGATGGAGGGAGAGGATAAAAATGGTATTAGTATTGAATGAAACAATTTAATTGGTTTGTTTAATCTTTGTATCTTTGTTTTATCATAGTAAAGCTTAGATTCAAGTATATTTATTTGAATATACATAATTATATAATGAACATATTGGAAAAAGAGAGGATGAGATTCTGCCTAGAAAACAATCAGACAAGTATTCACTGAAATATTTATTCAATTACATCCTTATTCTGATTGTGTTCAGTATGAATACTAGGGAGATTAGCAAATATTAGTACCTTGGGTTTTCCATTATTAAAGCATTGCTTCTGCACTAAATTATATAGTTAAAGTTCATAAAGATTTTTTTAAAGTCATTTTTAAAAAGTCTTAGATGACAACATTGCATTATCTGCATATCGGAGGATTTAAAAGTATCCATCCTTCAATTCTGGAAGAGGATAAACTAGATTATTTATCTTGGCCACCAGAGAATTGGTTTACACATTTGGCTGACTCTTCTGCCAAATAATTTTGCTTAATGTAATATTCCCTCATAGTACATCTAACTTTCACATTAGAGTTCTCACTAAGTTTAGCAATAATACCTGAATAATTATGCTAGAGTTCTTAGATTTATGCTATAATTTTTGCCTAACGACAAGCTCAAAACTGAATCTGAACTTAGTAAAAGACGCATATGGTGCAGATCCTGGCCTAAATATATGTATGTATGTATGTTTGTTTGTATGTATGTATGTATGTATGTATGTATGTATGTATGTATGTATTTTTACACGGGGCAAAACCCGAACTCAGAACAATCTACATATATATCTATATCTGTATCTATATCTATATCTAATCTATCTATCTATCTATCTATCTATCTATCTATCTATCTATCTATCTATCTATCTATCTATCTATCTATATATATATATATATATATATATATATATATATGTAGATTGTTCTGAGTTCGGGTTTTGCCCTGTGTAATGTTTTGCATGTCTATGCGACGTTTCGGTGAAATCACATTCACCATCATCAGGCTGGAGTTCCAATCTTTGTGTTTTTGCAAATGAATATTAGCAACTGACATTTCTTCTTAGCATGTAGTGTGGGGGTGGAGATTTGCTTTGAATGTAGCAAATAGATTGGGTGACTATGCTTCCGTGATCTGATTGGTTGGTGTAATCATGGTTATAGAAGGAATGGCATGAAGATTATGAAGTGTTTTGTTTAAGTCTGATTTCCAAATATAAAATTCTAAAATCATAATAATTAAAGGATTGACATATTGATTATAATGAGGTGTTTATTTTGTTTAAGGCTGGTTTCCAAATCTCTGGCAGGCGCGAGGTATCATCCCTTTTATTTAAACAAAAAGATCTTTTTTCAATTTCAATAGCTTCTAGAGAGATTCTTTTATATAAATTCTCTGTTTTGTGGAGTAATTTAGTTTTTTCAAAGTCAATTTCGTGCCCTGTTTTTTTAATGTGCTGGACAAGGGAGGAGGTCTTCTCCTGTTTCTTGACTGCATTCATATGTTCTGCCATGCGCTGGCTCACTCTTCGGTTAGTTTGTCCAATGTATGTGGCTGCACATGTTTTGCAAGGGATTTCATAGATACCTTGGTATTCTAATTGGATTTTATCTTTGGGGCTCCTTAGGATATTAGATATTTTTTGGTTAGTGCAAAATGAGGTTTTGATGTTATGTTTTTGTAGAATTTTACTAATTTTATCCGTGGTGCCTTTGATGTAAGGAAGGATGGTGGTGCCATTGTCCTGTTCTTGATCTTGTTTTTTGGGGGGTGTCTCTTTATTGATTAGGTTTGTTATTGTTTTCTCTTTGAATCCATTAGAAATTAGTACATCTTTGAGTTTGTTCAATTCAGTTTTTAAGTGCTCATGGTCAGCTAAGCGTTTGGTTCTGGTGATGAGAGTTTTGGCCACTGAGGTGATTTGTGCGGGGTGGTGGTGTGAGTGTGCATTTAGATAACGGTTGGTATGGGTTTTCTTTTGGTAGATAGTATGTCCTAGGCTGCCATTGGGTTTTTTATAGACCAGTACATCTAGAAAGGGAAGTTGATCATTGATTTCTGTTTCCATAGTAAACTGTATTTTGGGGTGTAGGCTGTTGAGATGAGTGAGGAAATTGTCTAGTTTTTCTTTACCATGTGGCCAAATTACAAAGGTATCATCAACATATCTCAGCCAAAGTTTGGGTTTGTATTTGGCTTGCTCTAAAGCATTATTTTCGAAATATTCCATATAGAGGTTGGCTATGACAGGTGATAGGGGTGATCCCATGGGGGCTCCCTCTATTTGTTTATATCTTTGTTCATTATAGATGAAGTATGTATTGGTCAGGCAGTGGTTGGTAAGGTCTAGGATATATTTGGGGGGTTTGTGTTTGTCTTGGATAGCTGTCAAGGCTTCTGTAATAGGTATTTGTGTGAACAGGGACACGACATCGAAACTTACAAGTAGGTCATCGGGTTGTAGGTTTTGTTTTTTAATTATTTGTATAAAGTGGGATGAATTTTGAACATATGAGGTAATAGTTTCTGTATATGGTTGAAGGTATTTGGCTAAAAATTTGGCAAGGTTTTGTAGAGGGGAGCCTATAGAACTGACTATTGGCCTGAGAGGTATTCCTTCTTTGTGTATTTTTGGAAGGCCATAGAGTTTTGGACATATGGAAGATTTTTCTCTGGGGATGATTTTTTGCTGGATTTCTTCGCTGATGGGAGAGGCCTTGATTTTAGATTTGGTGGTTTTTTCTAGGTAGGTGGTAGGATCTGTGCTTAGGAGTTTGTAGGCTGGGTTTTTTAGTAGATTTGTCATTTTTTCTTTGTATTCTGCTGTGTTCATTACTATAGTGGAGTTTCCTTTATCAGCTGGGAGAATTATTATATCCTGGTTTTTCTTTAGATTGATAAGTGCCTCTCTTTCTTCCTGCTGTATGTTGCTTTTTGGAGGTTTACTAGAGCACAGAATATTAGTGACTTGGAGTCTGATTTTGTTAGCAGTATCTGGGTTGATTTTATGTAAAGTTGTTTCAATTCCACATATGATATTTTCAGTTGGTATTCGTCTTGGAGTTATTGCAAAATTAAATCCTTTTGAAAGAATATTGGTTTCTGTAGTGGTGAGTATCTTGTCTGATATGTTATGTACTGTTTTGGTCATAAGTTGTTGTGGAGGGCTGGGTTTTTGCTGTACCTCTAGTATTTGGAGTTTCTTATTATGTGTGTCTGTTTTGTATTGGGGTTCTGTTTCTGCCCTCCAGATTGATATTTGTTTGAATTTATCCCAGAGTAAAGGGTGTATTTGGTTACTGATTTTAAGGTGAAGAGAGAGTAGACTTTTGTTGATTTCATCAAGTATGAATCTTTTTTTGTGGAGTTCATTTCTGATTAGGGCTAATTCAGTTCTTTTTAGGATCCTCTCTATGGTTGGGGTTTTTGGGTGGAATTTTAGTTGGAAGTATTTGGGAATTATTTTTTTGTCCCTGCAGTTGCGTAGGAATGTGAGATCACATAAGATGGAGGCTTTTCTGACTTCAAGTTTTTCATAGGTCCTAGTCAGTAGGAAAGTGTCCTCCCCGTAGAGGCAAGATATTTGTTTTCGTAAATTTTCACGGGTATATGTATGTAGATTGTTCTGAGTTCGGGTTTTGCCCTGTGTAATGTTTTGCATGTCTATGCGACGTTTCGGTGAAATCACATTCACCATCATCAGGCTGGAGTTCCAATCTTTGTGTTTTTGCAAATGAATATTAGCAACTGACATTTCTTCTTAGCATGTAGTGTGGGGGTGGAGATTTGCTTTGAATGTAGCAAATAGATTGGGTGACTATGCTTCCGTGATCTGATTGGTTGGTGTAATCATGGTTATAGAAGGAATGGCATGAAGATTATGAAGTGTTTTGTTTAAGTCTGATTTCCAAATATAAAATTCTAAAATCATAATAATTAAAGGATTGACATATTGATTATAATGAGGTGTTTATTTTGTTTAAGGCTGGTTTCCAAATCTCTGGCAGGCGCGAGGTATCATCCCTTTTATTTAAACAAAAAGATCTTTTTTCAATTTCAATAGCTTCTAGAGAGATTCTTTTATATAAATTCTCTGTTTTGTGGAGTAATTTAGTTTTTTCAAAGTCAATTTCGTGCCCTGTTTTTTTAATGTGCTGGACAAGGGAGGAGGTCTTCTCCTGTTTCTTGACTGCATTCATATGTTCTGCCATGCGCTGGCTCACTCTTCGGTTAGTTTGTCCAATGTATGTGGCTGCACATGTTTTGCAAGGGATTTCATAGATACCTTGGTATTCTAATTGGATTTTATCTTTGGGGCTCCTTAGGATATTAGATATTTTTTGGTTAGTGCAAAATGAGGTTTTGATGTTATGTTTTTGTAGAATTTTACTAATTTTATCCGTGGTGCCTTTGATGTAAGGAAGGATGGTGGTGCCATTGTCCTGTTCTTGATCTTGTTTTTTGGGGGGTGTCTCTTTATTGATTAGGTTTGTTATTGTTTTCTCTTTGAATCCATTAGAAATTAGTACATCTTTGAGTTTGTTCAATTCAGTTTTTAAGTGCTCATGGTCAGCTAAGCGTTTGGTTCTGGTGATGAGAGTTTTGGCCACTGAGGTGATTTATATATATTTGTTTTCGTAGATTTATATATTTATATATATTTATACATATATATATATATATGTCACATGTTTTTTTGCTGAATTTGAAAATTAAGGGAGACTAGGATAGATCTATTTCGGCCTTATATGTATAATATTTTTTATATATATATATATATATATATATATATATATATATATATATATATATATATATATATATATTAATGAGATATTAGAAAATAAAGAGTTTCATTTATAAAATAGTATAAAGTCTACGGAGAGGGGCGGCATACAAATCTAATAAATTATTATTATTATTATTATTATTATTATTATTATTATTATTATTATTATATTAAGGAATCAAATAGACTAAACATTAGCAGGAAATTATTCCCTGTCAACCAAACAATGCCAACTGGCAGGCCGTGGGGAAGGGCCTTATCTGTGGCGGCTCTGGCTCTCTAGAACCAGCTGACCCTGGAGATCCATACCCTCCCCACCCTACTGGCCTTCCACAAAGATGTAAGGACCTGACTTTTCCGGTAGGCCTGGAGCCATTGACTGAATGAGATACCATCTAGATCCGGCAATGAAAGATTAAATATTGTTTTTATTTGTTGTAAGCCATCCAGTTTTTGAGGACTTGAGTGGCATATAAAATAAATAGATAGATAGATAGATAGATAGATAGATAGATAGATAGATAGATGGATGGATGGATGGATGGATGGATGGATGGATGGATGGATGGATGGATGGATGGATGGATAGATGATAGATAGATAGATAGATAGATAGATAGATAGATAGATAGATAGATAGATAGATAGATATTGGTTTTATTATACGATTATCATTATTATTATTTATTAGATTTGTATGCCACCCCTCTCCATAGACTCGGGGCGGCTCACAACAGTGATAAAAACAATATATAATGACAAATCTAATAGTTAGAATCTAAAATAATAATTAAATAGTTAGGATAAAATTATCACAGCTAAACCACACAAAATATTAACTTTGATAGACTTCTTGATGCTCCAAGTTTATATTAAAAACAACTTTAAATAGATGAAAAGAATAAAACAATGAATATAAATTTGTATTGGGAGTATACAGTATCTGAGAGGTGGAGCAGTGAAATCAATACAAAATATTTTGCCAAATGAAAAATGCATTCTCTATCAACACTGGTTTCTAACTGTAATACCTTTTGTTTTTTTGTTTTTCATAGGAAATTACCATTAAAGGAAGAAAATGGAAAAGAAGTTTTAAGTTCAGATACTATAGAGATCAAAGTATCCAACGATATCATCCAGTCAAAAGAAGATGATAGCAAAGCATAAAACAACAACAGCTATCTAGAGGGGCAAAAGGGCATGTGGATTCTAAAAAAATTGTGACCAAAACTTTACCTTTGACCTTGGTTTTTTGGCAATTTAAGAATTATTAATGGAAGTAGTTTGGTCTACTTCTGTTGACTATCTATTTTCATTTTAATTCAATAGTTTTAGTCTATAGTCCTGGGCAACATCAATACCATGGTCTCAGTTCAGCAAGTCAACCAATATAAATACTGTAATTTATTTTATTGCTGAAAAAAAAATTGAAATTATTTATCAAATATTATGATACCCTCTTAGCCACAGACTATATATAAGATAGCTGTACTTCTTTTAATGGAATTAAACTCATGAGAGAAAGTGCCATAGAAATTTATATTTGTTTGCAATTTTAAAGATTTTGTTGCCTTTATATAAATATATATAAATGTCAGATATAAACTAGGTTTATGTGGCTGGATGATTGCAGCTGAACCCTTTACATAAGAGTAGATTGAATGTTTTCAGGGTATTAGCCTTGTACTTCAAATCAATTCTTAAAGAGAATAAACCATTCATAGGTTTGATGTACAGATTTTAACCAAGTTGTGAACTATTTTGATGAAAATATTGAACATATCCTAACTTCAAAGTCCACAGAAATTTCAGTGCTTCGGATATTTTGTATTTATGTTTGAAAAATTGTGTGTAAGCTAAAAATGTCAAAACTTATTTTGTGTATAAAAAAAAAAGCCAAGAATCCTGACTATGACCATAGCACTCAGCTTCAAAGAACTCTTATAACAATAAATGCAAGCTCCAACTGACTTATCTCAGTTGTGGTTATAAAACATAATACTGTGCAGACTTTCCTTCTGTTCATTTAGGGAAAAAACATTTATTAAAACATATAAATACTGCCAAAGCACATTTGCAGAAAGCTACTTGGCCTTTTTCCATACTTCCACTGTATATAAACTCAATCTAAAAGATGAGTAAGATGCAATAGGAAATAATACAAAAGAAAGAAATGATAAAATATTTCTTACATCTGTGTAACCAATTATTTACTTTCATTCAAGACCTAACTGGACGATATAAAAAATGAGACCTTTTATCTTTTTGCTCCTTATAGTTTGTGATAATAACAATAAATACTTCATACTGGAATAGCCACCAGAAACATTTATATTAAATATTAGAAAATGAAATAATAAATATCTTCTTCCTAATTCACAGATACCAAATATATTTAGTTGTTCCCGCTCTTAATTAGAATGTTATTTCCACCAGAAAAAAGCACTTCTGCAAAAATTTAGGATGTAGAAATTGAGATCAAGTCACAAGCAGAGACACATACTCTTGGAAAGGTAGCCTGGCTTTTCAGACTTTTAAAATGAGATTCTTGATCAGAAGAGCTAATTGGAATATATAGCGATATCATTTTTATTTCAATATATCTGATATTTATTAAACTGTCACATTATTTTTCTACTTAGATATAATTATTATGGGAATATATGTGTGGTGTTCTTTATCAGCTCTTGTTCTACCATGGTCTACCTTTCTGGGATGAAACTGAAAATGTCTAGTTTGTTACACTGAAATAATACATGAAGTAGAGACCAGAAGAATCCAGATGACTGTTTCACTGATATTTAAATATAGACATATTTTATTACTTCTCTACTTTCTGGCAGAATAAACATTAGAATTTATCATTCATATAATATTATTTTAAACATAATAAAATAATTAATTAAAATAAAATTATTTTAAATTCCCAATTTTATGACTTCATGAAATTCCCCGTCATACATATAGTATGCAACTAGAATAATAGTTATGTTTGAATTTGTATCATGTCATTAGGATACCTCATTTGTTGCATTTGCATACACTAATTGTATATCCACAGAGAGGGGCGGCATATAAGTCCAATTAATAATAAATAAATAAATATCTAACTAGACTAAGCAACAAATTCAAAAACAATAATGCAAAATATATAATCAAGAACAGTATTATAATAGTATTGTAAGTGAAGAACATTTTCAGACCTAAGACAGCACTCGTTATTTTGTTTTTATTTTCAAAGTGGAAAATTACCCACAGACTCCTAAATAAGTGTTACATTTTTACTGTATGATTTAGAAATGCATTCATAAGAAGCATCACTAAATAGATGTCCCTAATGTGAATCCAATTACAAATAATCATAACTGTTGTTAAAATATAATAAGCTTAGATCCAGAAACTCATTTTTAGTGAATTAAGCAAATATTTAAAAAATCAGTACCACAAAGAAAATATTCTTTGAATATTCATTCAGTCAACCAATCATTTCATAGCCACCCATCTTACGTTTATGTGATTGTGGTGTTACAATATAATAAAATATACATAATACATAAATTACATAATACAGAAACTAAAACATATGGCAGTCAAACATTATCCATGGAATCATTGATAAAGCCAGGATATAAGTCCCATCCCATTTTGAGGACCTGGACTTTGGAAGGCCAAAAGACACAGGAGCAATTTAATTATGAGAAAAATGAAGTTCCGAAGAGCAAGTGTCCCAATGATTGTTAGTTAACATTTCCTAGAGCTCTTCTGCTGAATGGTTCCTTCTGCCAGTTGGGATAAGATGGGATAAAGATAATTGGAAAAAGTCACCCTAATAAGAATTACAATCACATACACCCTGTAGGCAACCCTGTTCAAAACCATAAAGGGCTCCAAAGATAATAACCAATATTTTCAACTGCACTCGAAAGCACATTGAAATCTGTACCTCATGTAGCAATGATGTGACATGTACCAACTTACTGGCACCAGTAATTGTTAACTTCTTCACCGGTTGAGATTCTGAATACTCTCCAAGGGTGGCCCCATATAAAGCTCTTTGCAACAGTCCAATTTGGAGGTCGCAAGGGAATGAATGACCATGAGCAGTCCCTTCTCCCCAGGTTATTCAATTGTGTCTGTTGATTAGATAGCAAAAGAAATTATTCTTTTCATTCATAATAGAAGTTGGGGATATAGAGCTGTATATTATTGTGTGCATAGATTCAACTGCATTGAATCTTCATATAAGAGTGGCCAGGTGAAACGTTCAGTTCTTGCTTTCAGCTATACATCTAATATAAATCATGTTAGTCGGTTTAGAATACTTTTAAACAGGATTTCCCTCACATCTACATTATTGTATCAGCTATACAATTAATATAAATCAGGTTAGTCAGTTTAGCATACTTTTAAACTGTACTTTCCTCAGAACTGCATTCTTTACAAATTACAGTAGCTGATGGAAAGCATTTTAAGTAAAGCAGCTATATTATGAAAGGTTTGCAATTTGAATTAATTATAAATATGGGTCCACCATAAAATCTTGATTTGAGTGTATTCAACTATTAAATTGGATGCCCTTCTCTTTGACATCCATGATTATCTCCAAATGTTTTTCAGAGTTTTTGATATGATTAGTCATAATTTTCTTTAAACAGATTTCACATGTGAGAATTTGCCTTCTTTAGATTGTTTCCTTTTGTTACTACAAACTTTGGGGTTCTAATGAACCAAATACTATTTTCTATTTGTGTATAATACCATAGTAATCATTTATGCAATGGATTAATAAAGATAATGAGTTCAGTACCAACAAATATTATGCTTTAAAATCTAGGAATACAAGGCAAACTTAGTGCTGAACGCACAGATACACACATTTTATACACATTTGCAACAATCTCTCATAAATAAAAGCATGTAAGTTAGATTCTTACATAATTTGTAAAAATTAAATGTATTTGCATAACACAACTTAACTCTCAATAAATATTTGCTTATTTTTTTTAAAAAATATGTAACTATAAATAAATGCACTAATATATCAAATTTTGTTGTTTCAATAAATAACAAATCACAGATTTCCTTTTCTTTTCATAGATATGTTGAACTGGACAGCAAAATATTCAGCTACATTAATTATTAACATTAACAAAGTTTTTAAATAGAAAATATATTTTTTGCTTTTATTTTATTATATCATTATATATATTTACGTAGAGAATTTTATGTTGCCGTGGACAGAGTATGTGCTAACAAATAAGACTGTTTTTAAAGAAGATTCAAAGACTTGCAACTAATCAGTATCTTCCTTAAAATCAGTAAGAAAAACAAAAGTGTCAATCCTATATAAACTTTTAAATAATATTATTTACCTGGCCAAATCCGTGTGGCTGAAGTTTAGAATAATCCAACAAATAATTAATATGTATTTTTTTAAAATTAAAAATAGTCTCCAGCATATTTTGCCTAATTATTTTTGTGAAGAATAAAATAATTAAGTTAATGATAATGTTGAATTCATTGCTTTTGCTTGAGTTATCTGAAGAAAGTTATATACATTTTTTACCTCACATGCAATTTAATTGCTTCTAAACATGGAAATGCCATGAGTCTGATAAATGCTGTTTATTAACTATTTCAATTACAGCCTCTTTATGAAGAAAATAAACTTATAAAATGATTTTACTTCACTAGTTTCTTGCAAGTATTTAAAACATGGGAGCATATGTTTTTCATAATTAAGGCACTGAGATCACATGAAAAATATATCTTTGCTTTTCATTAAATATGATTATGAGATGAGTTACCTCAGATGAGTTACCTCCTAATGTATTTTTTTAAAAGTTTTAAAAAAAGAAGCTATGGTTTGGATAAATCATCATATTACAGTGGTCCCTCGATCATCGCGAGGGTTCCGTTCCAGGACCCCTCGCGATGATCGATTTGTCGCGAAGTAGCGGTGCGGAAGTAAAAACACCATCTGCGCATGCGCAGATGGTGTTTTTATTTCCACCGCAGCAGCGAGGAGCCGAAGATTGGGTTTCCCCGCCGCCTCGCTGCTGCTGCTTGTCCGCGCGCGTGCCGCCCGCCCCCCCCCCCCCGCGCTGTTGCTGGGGCTGCTTCTCAGCTGAGAAGCGGCCCTGGGGTTTCCCCCCCGCGCGCGCGTGCCGCCCGCCCCCCGCGCTGTTGCTGGGGCCGCTTCTCAGCTGAGAAGCGGCCCTGGGGTTTCCCCGCGCGCGCGCGTGCCGCCCGCCCCCCCACGCTGTTGCTGGGGCCGCTTCTCAGCTGAGAAGCAGCCCTGGGGTTTCCCCGCGCGCGCGCGTGCCGCCCGCCCCCCCACGCTGTTGCTGGGGCCGCTTCTCAGCTGAGAAGCAGCCCTGGGGTTTCCCCCGCTCGCGCGCGTGCCGCCCGCCCCCCCACGCTGTTGCTGGGGCCGCTTCTCAGCTGAGAAGCAGCCCTGGGGTTTCCCCGCGCGCGCGCGTGCCGCCCGCCCCCCCACGCTGTTGCTGGGGCCGCTTCTCAGCTGAGAAGCAGCCCTGGGGTTTCCCCGCGCGCGCGCGTGCCGCCCGCCCCCCCACGCTGTTGCTGGGGCCGCTTCTCAGCTGAGAAGCAGCCCTGGGGTTTCCCCGCGCGCGCGCGTGCCGCCCGCCCCCCCACGCTGTTGCTGGGGCCGCTTCTCAGCTGAGAAGCAGCCCTGGGGTTTCCCCGCGCGCGCGCGTGCCGCCCGCCCCCCCACGCTGTTGCTGGGGCCGCTTCTCAGCTGAGAAGCAGCCCTGGGGTTTCCCCCCCGCGCGCGCGTGCCGCCCGCCCCCTCGCTGTTGCTGGGGCCGCTTCTCAGCTGAGAAGCAGCCCTGGGGTTTCCCCGCGCGCGCGCGTGCCGCCCGCCCCCCCATGCTGTTGCTGGGGCCGCTTCTCAGCTGAGAAGCAGCCCTGGGGTTTCCCCCCCCGCGCGCGCGTGCCGCCCGCCCCCTCGCTGTTGCTGGGGCCGCTTCTCAGCTGAGAAGCAGCCCTGGGGTTTCCCCCCGCGCGCGCGTGCCGCCCGCCCCCCGCGCTGTTGCTGGGGCCGCTTCTCAGCTGAGAAGCGGCCCTGGGGTTTCCCCGCGCGTGTGCCGCCCACCCGCCCACGCCGTTGCTCGCGCCTTACCGGGGCAAGAGGGGGAAGACCCAGGGAAGCCTCTGCCCGGCGGGGAAACTCCACCATCTACGCATGCGTGGAAGGGCACGCATGCGCAGATGGTGGAGTTTACTTCCGGGTTGAAAACTCGCGATATAGCGTTTCGCGAAGATCGAGATCGCGAAACTCGAGGGACCACTGTATATCATATTTTATTTAAAGGTATAAAAAAGATACAAGATTTTGGTCTTCTTATTTACTTGTTTTCTTATGCTGATGACTGGAAATAAAACACACAAACATATATATATTATCCATCCTAAATTATTTTCAGGTAATTAAAACTGTTAGGGGAAATCTACCATTAGAAAATTAATTATTCTCGTGAAGCAGCCATGAGCTACAGAATTTGCGGTGTTATTTATTTATTTATTTTATTTATTTAAATTTGTTATAGCTGCCAAATTTGGATGTATACATTTCTGAAACCCCTCATAAAAACAGATAATTCTTTCTATCTCCCATGAATAAATAATTAATGCACATCTATGTTCCAAGAATCTGAACAAATATTTACCAGTGCAACAAAGGAAGCAGTTTTCAGATCAATGTTAGCCTGTTAGCACTCTTTTCTTTAAAAAGGATTATGTGAACCCTATTTAAAGTTTTGATTTGAGTAATTGTGTATCTTAGTTTCTGGAATAAAATAAAGTGAGCTTGCCCATTTTTTTCTAAATCTCAGTAACTTTAATATTCATGTGCATGTTGATTGGTTTGAAGTGAAATTTAGTATGTCCCAATTGTATTCCAGCTGATACTAGAATTCTATTTTATCCAAGATCTTTTGTCTAAGAATAACCAAAGTCTATTCTTGTTCCAGTGCCAACAGCCTCTCAGGCAAAACCAAATTTCTTTACTCTGTCTCTGTTTTGCTGTAATTGATTATGCATTTCTGCATGCAACATTGCAAGCCAACCAATAAATGTTGAATTTATTGTTAGCTTCTTTTATCTTGGTGATAGAGTATTGTATTTTTCTATACTAGCTGTCAACGAGTATTGCCCTTACCTCACCAAAAGAGGGGGTTTAATGGCATGATCAACTCAAAATTTTCTGAGCCTTTCTGTGCTTTATTGATTTCTAGCAGTTTATGATATATGCAAAATATTTGCAATCAAACTCATTACATCAGTAATGATTCGGCATTTATAATGAATATTTTTTTCTTTTTTCTCTCCATTGAAATACTGTACTGAGAAATTCTGGAAAATCCTAAAAAATGCTTTTGAAAAAAAGAGGAAAAGTTATTCCAACTATTATTCTAGTCTCTGGAACCACTGAAGCCTTTTGAAACATTGATCTTTTATAGGCCAATCAATATTCTAAAGATCAAACAAATTGGATTTATTTTTAACCTTGCTGTCATGGTTCGAGTCTGTGAGACTCGAAATCGAAGTTTGAGACCCTGTAAAAAAATTTCCCTGCATTTCTGAAACTTTAAATTTCATGACTTTTCATCATTTCAGGGGTTCTCTCTATGAGAATTTTTTTTGGGGGGTGGGGGGCTTAGTTTTTGCTGGGCAGAAAAAAGTCACACTTGTACTGTTTTCGAGTCTGTGTGACTCGAACCAAAAATTCTTTATTTTAAGTGCTTATATTTGGTCAATTTGAAAACTTCTTTCCCTTGGAAACTAGGTTAAACATTTCTGCACACAATGAAATGAAAATTGAAATAAAAAATAATGCTTATTGGTTTATTTTGCTCATAAAAGCCCATCCCCCTTTTTTTGTGAATCTTTTTCAATTTATAGATAGTTTAGCCTGCAAAATGCGTACAATTTTACTAAATTTGGTGTGGGATTACTAGTTTAAACATTCCTGATCATAAGAAAAATATAAATGAACTGAAAAAACTGGTGCTTATTGGTTTTTTAAAATCAGAAATAAGGCCTCCTCTCCGCCCCCCAGCTGTTTGCTACTTGCCTATTTAAATTTTTTTAAGGCTCCAAATCCGAAATATTTTTAATATATTAGGCATTGATTTACTGAATTTAACATTGCTGATCATCATAAAAATATTTATGGGGGGTGGGGGCTAACTTTTTTCTGGGCAAAAAAACTCATGTTGAGTCTGTTTCGGGTCGTATACGGCCCGGAACAAAACTATTTTTTAGGTACTAAAATTTGGTCTTTTTGAAAACTTTTTTCACCGAGAAACTAGTTTGAACATTTCTGAACATAATGATATGAAAAAATTGATGCTTATATTTTTATTTTGATCAACCCCCACCCCCCATTTTTTGAGCATTATGTGTCAGTTTATATTTTTTTTAGGCTACAAATCTCTAAGGAATTTCCCACCAAAAGTTTTGATATACTAAATTGAACATGCTTATTTGTTTATTTTGCTCACAAATGCCCCCCCCCCCCTCGGCCTTGCTGTCTGCCATTATTTTCACTTTTTATATAGATTTGGCTAGAAATATTGGGAATATCCTTTTGAAAAGCAATCACATGATAGCCAGACAATTAATTTTATGAAAGAAATCCATTTTACTAAATCAAGTATATAATTTTGAAATTAACAGCATAATTTGTTTATAAATTGAAATAATTGGACACAGTGGGGGGGGACTTTTATGTGCAAAATAAACAAATAAATATCAATGTTTTCAGTTCAATTTTCATGTCATTATGTTCAGAAATGTTCAAACTGGTAATTCAATGCCAAAGTTATTGAAAATATTTGGAATTAGGGGCCTAGAAAAATTTATAAAGTGACATGCTTGAAAATGTGAGGGGCGGCCCTTTTATGAGCAAAATAAACAAATAAGCATCATTTTTTTCAGTTCGATTTTCATATCATTATGTTCAGAAATGTTCAAACTAGTAATTAATTCCACACCAAATTTGGTAAAATTGTACGTTGTTTGCAGGCAAAACTATCCATAAATTGAAATCAAATTCATACAAACGGGGGGAAGGCTTTTATGAGCAAAATAAAAATATAAGCTTTAATTCTTTCATTTCAATTTTCATTTCATTGTGTGAAGAAATGTTCAAACTAGTTTCCAAGTGAAAAAAAGTTTTTAAAAAGACCAATACAAGTACCTAAAATGAACAATTTTCGGTCTGGGTCAATTAGACCCGGGAACAGTGCAAGTGTATAGTGTTATCGAACAGGGCACCAGGGTTAAATTATTGTATTATCATTTTATTATATAAAATTTAAAATATATTTTTAATATCATCTAAAATCTCTTTGCAAATGCAGCAAGCTCTCTCAAATATTTAAAAAGTACAGAACAGCACTTGGGATTTGCAATTAAAATGTAAAATTCTCTTCAAATATTTTTAGCACCTTTAATACCATTCCCCACTATCCTTTAAAACTTCATTATACTGATCTGTATTGGTTTTGCAGCAAAAGTACCATATTATTTTTGATAGTTCTATTTCACAGTTATTAATGTTTTCCATGTTTTGGAGGAAATATCAATTCTAGTATTCAGTCTAGTATTCCCAGAAACCTATAAATTGGGACATTATAGGAAAATAACATATTTGTTATGGTTCTCAAAGCATTAAAAAACTAAATTAGACCTATTTAAAATTATGAAAAATAGTTTTGGCTGTTAAATTAGCATATCATCAAGGACCCTTAAAGAGTTTTTTAATTAAAGATTGGCTTCTACTCATTAGTTTTCAATTTCTTAGTTACAGTAAAGAATTAATTCCGAATAGATTTCTTCCCTACGTGCAAATATTCTATTGGACAGAAATATTGAATATGGGTCACAGGCTTTCACAGCTTTGTTGGTGAGAGGATTTCTAGGTCATGCCCTATGAGATAACAAATGTGCTGAAGTTTTGCTTGTCATGCTGCTACTTTTTTCAGAACATTTCTGAAATGGTGATTGGCAATAATTATTGCATCATTATCAGCCCATGGAATAGAATTTCAAATCAGTTGCTAACTGGTACCTTATTTTGTAACCATTCTCCATATTTAATAAATCTTGATTGCATCTCTAGTAGTGCTTGAGAAATATCTGCTATTTCAATGACAAGATTCTGGTATTCTTTAGATCTATTTCCAGATTTAGCTGATTCTCAGATTAATGTTCTGCCTATTTGTGCTATGTTTTGAGATTAAGCCTTCTCAAATAGTGCTGTCAAAAGATATTCTGCTAACATATTGAGAGATAAAAATTACTATTATCAATTGTATAATATTTGAGCCATGGCTTATACCTGTTGTGTTCATTTGCATTCTGGTCACATCATGCTGAAGGGCTTTTTAGTAAACTACTGAGCCTCACAGATCTGTCGTGTGAGGAAGGGTTTTGGTATGGGCAATCACATATGCCATCATCGGTGCATACATTACTATTGGTACCCAGACTCCATATGGTAAGCTACTAATTACCACCCAGCAGATCTTTGTGTTATTATGAAAAAGGTGATATAATATTGAATATGTCATTTAATACATGAAATATATTTTTCTTTTGTAAGGCATAAAAGGCTGTTTTGATTTCCTTTATCCAGCCATAAAATCCACCCTGGCATAAGATGAAACACAGATGTGCCATAATTAGATAATAATATTCAAGAAGGAATGTTGCTCATCAGAATAATATGCCTGCTTGCCAAACAAAATAGAGCTTTTTGTGTTTCAGATATATGGAACCTAATTCACACTGTAAAAGTTTGTAGCTATATCAGGCTTTATGTCAAGCTTAGTTCTCAACATGATGAAGTTGTTTTTCTGGAACAGTCTTATTTACAATTATTTTTACACTGCCTACCAGTATAATTATTTTTTATTATTATTTATTAGATTTGTATGCCACCCCACTCTGCAGACTCTAGTCCATGTTGGCATTTTTACTTTTCCTATTTTCTTTATTTCCCTTTTTTCTAAGTCTATAGGGGATACAATTATGGTTTAGGTTTAGGTTTATTGGATTTATATGCCGCCCCTCTCCGCAAACTCGGGACGGCTCACAACAATAATAAAAAACAGTACAGTACATAATACCAAATCCAATGCCCACCCATCTAGTTACAATTTAAAATTAATAATCTCATAAAAACAGTATATATAAAAAACAGGCACACAGTCAATCAATCAACAAAACAACATGGGCAAGGGGGAGGTGTTTTAGTTCCCCCATGCCTGACGGCAAAGGTGGGTCTTAAGGAGTTTACGAAAGGCGGGGAGGGTGGGGGCAATCCTAATCTCAGGGGGGAGCTGGTTCCAGAGGGTCGGGGCCCCCACAGAGAAGGCTCTTCCCCTGGGTCCCGCCAGACGACATTGTTTAGTCGACGGGACCCGGAGAAGGCCAACTCTGTGGGACCTAACCGGTCGCTGGGATTCATGCGGCAGGAGGCGGTCCCGAAGATATTCTGGTCCGGTGCCATGAAGGGCTTTATAGGTCATAACCAACACTTTGAATTGTGACCGGAAACTGATCGGCAGCCAATGCAGACTGCGGAGTGTTGGAGTGATATGGGCATACTTGGAGAAGCCCATAATTGCTCTCGCAGCTGCATTCTGCACGATCTGAAGTTTCCGAACACTTTTCAAAGGTAGCCCCATGTAGAGAGCGTATATTTATATATTTATATATTTATATATTTTAATTAGATAGAATATAATAATGATTATAAGAAAGTTTTTATTTCTAGAAGATTTCAATCTGTAAATGACATAACAGCCTGCATTTTGTCAGAAAAAAATTAACATGGTCACATCAGGACAGAAAGATGACAAGTAAGTGCTATTTCTTTTAATGTAACATTTCATGACTAGATGACAATGAATAATTCACCTGATAATTTTTATGCCTGTAGCAATTTGTTCTAGAAATCTTGAATTGCAGTTTATTCACTTTTCTAGTAATGAAATATGAACTTTAAAAAGACCTTTATAGCACTTCTAACATTGTTCTTAAATTTCTACATGATGTTTGGTTTATAAGGATTGGATTCAAAACAACTGGAAAAGCATCTGTTACTTCCTAAATTAAAATCAAGAATTCAGCTACATCCACTAATTACCTACCTCAAAGTAAAATCCCATTGACGTTATTTATGGACTAACAATCCTGGCTCATATGAGCTACTGATTATCTTCAGTTGTGCATAACCCAGAAACAACAGCAAAAGCAGATGTTATTTTTTAAATGTTGACTTTGCTTTAGGATTCCAAGACCTGCTAAAAAAATGCACAACAAAATAAAATAGCAATTAAAATATCCTCTCCTAATATATACATCAAGTTACAGAAGATTAGCACAGTGAACTAGATTAAAAAATATACATTAATTTAAAAAATAAATAAAAGTTCAAAACTAAAAAAGAGTAATATCAGGTTACAAAGCATTTTTATTTATAAATGTGGCTTTTATTAGTATTTGCAATTCAAAAAAATGTGATCATGCAGTATATGTCAAAATGTATTTAATGTATATTTAATTAATTTCCATTTTACAACTCACTTTAAAATATAACCATATGCTTAAAATGAATTAGCTATTAGACTGATATCCAACTTTTCCGCCCTAGGTGCTTAGGCAACCTTTATAAGCAGAGATCTTCAAATTTGGCAACTTTAAGACTTGTGTTCTTCAACTCCCAGAATTTTCCAGCCGGCTATGCTTGAGGACCCCTGCTTTATAGCAATTCCTCCTTCATTTTTCCTCAATAACAACATATTTGTGAGGCAGGCTGTCTTGAGAGGAAAATAGACTGTATAGTCAGGCAGTATTTTTCCACGCCTACTGATGGAAATGAACTTGGATCTTTCTAGTCCTGGTCCAAGTTCTTAACCAGTATACCATATTGATATTCTCATATGTATGTATGTATGTATGTATGTATGTATGTATGTATGTATGTATGTATGTATGTATGTATGTATGTATGGATTGATTGATTGATTGATTGATTGATTGATTGATTGGATTTGTATGCCGCCCCTCTCCGGAGACTTGGGGTGGCTAACAGCAACAATAAAACAGTGTACAATAGTAGTCTGATGTTAGAAAGAAGAGAATTTGTAGACAAGAACACAAAATGGTTATTATAAAAAATTGCTTTAAACTGTATTTATCAGCAAAAATTCAATCAAATGAAAGAAAAATTTCAAGAGTATATATATATTTTCATGTAAAGTTTATAAAAGAAGATTAGTGTAATAATCGTACTTCGGATATACTGTAATTTACACCTATTCTTGCAGATTAGCTTTATGACAATATTTGTCATAACTATTTTCTCAGGTGTTGAGAATTTGAAAAAAAATGGATCCATAAATAATAGTGTTGAATGTTGAATTATGAATATGTAAGAAATACCCTAATACATAACAAGACTATAAATGTGAAAAGAAAACTTTCATCTGGTTGCTAAGCAACATACATGCAAATTTATTAATTTGGATTATATGCTGCATATACAATACTCTGCTTTCTCTAGGAGTATATATCTCTGTTGCAGGTAAGGGGAAATATCACTGTTGCTACAATTTCCAACAAATTATATTTCTAGCTGTTAGAAAATGAGAGATATTTGGAATATATTAGAAGTCAGCAACTTCTGAAGAACCAAACTTATTCTTCTTCTTTCCATTTCATAAGATTCCCTGTCATCATTATTCTACTATAATACCAGGGTTCAGAAGTAGCCTAGAAGCTACTTTAATTGTTTTAAAATTGGTGATATAATCAATTATTATTCACTAAGAAACATTTTTTTCACAGCAACAGACCTATGACTAAAGGCTTTTGGAATGCGTAAATGATATATGAAAATATTGGAACGGAATGCCTAAATATGTTTATGCATTTGTTTGTTTTATACTTATAACAGAATAGTATTTGCCAAAAAACTTAAAAACTTAAGAAACTTACATTAAAAATATTATGAACAAGAATGATTTTGACCTTAGACCAAAAGGATATATTCATAAATGGATTAGAACCTATGAAATTGTTTTTGCTTAAGAGAAATGCGGGTCTTATTGAGTTTAGCAGTTGTGTATTAAGTTGGAAGTGTCAAACTAAATAATAATTTAAACATTTTCAAAAAAGGATCCATACTATGATGCGTATTATAACATAGGATCCAACCTCCGTTAAGAGACATTTTTTTCTAAATGTCCTTGTCTTCTTTACTACCTATGTAATCAGATATTATTTCCAAATTATAACTGCACAAGAATAGCTGAATTGCCAGTAGCCTTACCCCTTGCTGCTTTAGAAACATCCAATAATCATAGCAGATGTCTGTAATTTGAATCTTTTTTTATGTCTTTCCAAGAGGAATTATGTAGTTCTGTCCCCAAGTTGAATCACAGCAGGATCATTTTGTTAACATAGCCAAAGATCTCAGAATTCAAGTGTACACCCAACCGCTTAATTTCTTCATCGTGCATAATAATCATCTGGTGATATTTTCTCTCATCTGAATCACCGCAGTTCACACAACATATTTATTTATGTTTGAATGCACATTTATTTTAGCTTTTATCTTGGCACAGGACACCTCGGCATTCTGTGCATGTCTGATAATTGAGATATGCTTGAATGTTAGTGATGCTTTAGTTTCACTCTTCTTCAATCTAACTAGCTGTTCTGCTGACTTCTTGTGTGGGTCTGACTTTTAGTTTGTGTGGAATTTTCTGATTTGCCTTTCCAGCTATTAGAAATATGTGAACAGTTTTAGTATTTTGTTTTTCATTTAATAGACAATATAAGACTGGGTTTTGAAAGTGCTAGAAGGAAATGAATAATGATTGGTTAGAATGTGTCAGAATAGGTTTGGGTATTATTATTATTGTTGTTGTTGTTATTATTATTATTATTATTATTATTATTATTATTATTTATTAAATTTGTATGCCGCCCCTCTCTGTAGACTCAGGGCGGCTCACAGCAATAGTGAACACAATGTAAAATGCAAATCTAATATTTAAAAACTAAAAAACCCATAATTAAAAACATACACACAATATACCATACATTAATTATAAAGGCCTGGGGAAGATGTCTCAATTCCCCCATGCCTGATGGCAAAGGTGGGTCTTAAGAAGTTTACAAAAGGCAAGGAGGGTGGGGGCAATCCTAATTTCTGGGGGGAGCTGGTTCCATAGGGTTGGGGCCGCCATAGAGAAGGCTCTTCCCCTGGGTCCCGCCAAATGACATTGTTTAGTCGACGGGACCTGGACAAGGCCAACTCTGTGGGACCTAACTGGTCGCTGGGATTCGTGCGGCAGAAGGCGGTCCCAGAGGTATTCTGGTCCGATGCCATGAAGGGCTTTATAGGTCATAACCAACACTTTGAATTGTGACCGGAAACTGATCGGCAACCAATGCAGACTGTGGAGTGTTGGTGAAACATGGGCATACCTAGGGAAGCCCATGATTGCTCTCGCAGCTGCATTCTGCAAGATCTGAAGTTTCCAAACATTGGGAATCAGGTAAGTGTATAAGTCCCCATTTTGGCCGGCCAGGAAGGACGTCTCCGTGATGTCAAAGCTCCGCCCCTAGAATTCCCTATTGGGATCCCCCACCTCCGTTTGTGCCTCCTGACCAGCCGACAGCTCCACGGCTCTTCTGGGAAGGTGACAGCCAAGCAGTGGCGCTTCTCGACATTCTCCTGAACCCAAACCCAAAACCGAACTTTTGCCTAACTTTTTTGGATCAGCATTCAGGAGAATGCCGAGAAGCCCCCGGCTGTTTTAGAAGGTGACAGCCACACGGCAGCGCCCAGCGGAGCACCCATTTTTACGAACCTGGGATTCCCCTCCTGGGATTTCCCTACAGCATTGCAAAAACGCAGAAGTGAGGAGGTGGGATTTCCCATGGAGGGGAGCCTCAGGGGAATCCCACCAGTGCAAAAACAGGTGCTTTGGCTTGAAAAAGGGGTAAATTTTGGACTTGCACACATTAATCGGTTTTCCATTGAATCCTATGGAAAACATTGTTTTGTCTTACAAACTTTTCACCTTATGAACGTCCTCCCGGAACCAATTAAGTTCATAAGACAAGGTATCACTGTATAGAGAAATATGATGGGACATTTTGGGAGAACGAGGCCATGGTGTCCTACACTGATACCTTACATAGTTATCTTATTTCCTGATCATCAGAGGAAACTGGATGCCTGCATTTTTTGTTTACAATGAAGTCCATTCCTATCTGTGATCTAGTAACAGATGAAAAACATTACTTGGGGTAGATCACTGAGACCTGGTTGGTTCCAGAGAGGGTATTGATATTAGTTTTAAAAAGTTTGAAAAATCAATGATGTTATAGTTTAAAAAGCCATTGCTGGACCTGACCATGTTAGACAACTTCCATTCAGTCTTCAATATTCCCATTTTAGGGAAGTTTATTAAGAAATTTAATGACATTGCACAGTAATTCCAAACAACTTTGGATTAGGCCAATTATCTGAACAATTTCCAGTCAGATTTCAAAAATGAGCATTGGGATCAAAACAACACTGATTAATACATTATACATTAAATAATACATTAAATAATTTAGGAAGAAGTGGGGTGATGATGGAGCATCCATCTTCATTCTCTTTGATATCTCAGTAGCTTTCAATATTATAAATCATAGCATTCTTCTAAACTAGATTGAGCTTTGGAAATGACCTATTCTCTTCCTTTCCAATACATAAACTTAATGGGACAACAAACCTTATTTAGCACAATATTATTTTGAGACATATAGATGATAATATTGGATATCTATCTATCTATCTATCTATCTATCTATCTATCTAATTTAATTTCTTGGGGAAAGGCTTGGAATAAACACAAAATGAAAATATATTTTACTATGAGTTTGGAAAAATGTAGTCCCAACCAGAACATTCAATTGGAAAATATTGAATTGATGTTTTTCAGCAGAACAAGATTCAAAACAGTTTAAATGTTCTTTGGGGACATTATTTGAAATAGCTTCAGTAGACAGAACAAATTTCCTGTGTTCCAAAGGTCTGGTCATAGGAAGCAATCATAACTTGACATGACTCCCTTGACTTTTCCTTGAAACTTCCCTGGCACAAGTTAATGGAGTGGTTTCCCTCTACTTGCCATCTAAATTTCAAGACATTTGGCAAATAATAAATTTTACAACATTTCTGAAATCACTGAAGACAAATTCTATGAAAGTAATTGATTTCCTTTGTGAGTGCTCAAGTAATCTGCCCCAGAAGTCACATGCTCTAGAAGAAATATGATGAAATTATCTATTTTAAGAGCACATATGTATTGCATTCTTTTCCGCCTATTCCCAGTTATGACTCCTCTGAGTAACCCAGACACAAATCCCACTCTACCTAAGCAATGGATTTCTTTCATTTCCTCCTTTTGTTTGGTTGCCTTGCAGATATCATACCAACTCCTGAGCAATTAGCATATTCAAGAAGAGGATATAGCATGTTGTTTTGGCAGCCCAGCAGTAGCTGGATGTTTGCCAAAGAGGGGGAAAATAGGCTGTATGATCACAGATGCTGATTGACTCTAGTTGGAGTGAGAATATTATAGATCTTCACTGAGAAACATTAAGCTATCTCTGCATCCCTGTTTATAATCTAAAACACCTCTGTGCAGAATAAAAAACAACAGTTGTGGGATATGCACCTAGTTTTTACTTAGTAGACTAAGAACCTTTTTCTTCTTATTGCTTGAAACATTAGAGACAAAAGGCAGAATAGCCGCCACTGCAAACAAAACTTTATAGTAAAATACGCCATCAAAATGCATGAACTGAATCTACTCATGCTAAAACTGAAATCAAATCAAATTGAGCAGTGTAAAGCCTTTGCATTTTAAATGCTCTCTGACTTTTCCCCTTCAACAAAGCATAAGGGAATGCATAGAGTGCAATAAACACCAGAAGCTCACCCCAGGCAGAATACAATCTTTGCATTTTTCAGTGTAAAATCACTCAGCCATCCAAAACACTAAAGGGCACTTTTTGAAAATAGAACTCTAAATTGCTGGCTTATTAAGCTTTGGTATATGTGTATATTCTGAGCATGCTGTTTGGTCTTCTTGATTACAGGGTGTTTTTGAAGAAAAGAAAATCATTTTAAAAAGTTTTCTAAAACCCAAGCCCGATCAATATTATTTTATTGTTATATTATTTTTGGCTGTTTGGTCATCTACATTCTGTTTTCTTTCTTTTTTAAGAAAATAATTTTATTAAAAGCTATAAGATGAAGATTTAAAAGTAATGTAAATTAATTTAAATAAGAAAGAAAGAAAAAAAGAAAGAAATTAAAAAGAATGTTAAAAGTGCAAGAAAAAAGTAAAAAGGAAGAAAAAGAAAGAAAAAAGATACAAAAAGTCTTGTGAATTGATGGCTTCTTTTCTTTACAATTAATTGTAAGTTCAGTTATACTTTTACCTTTCTCTAACGTTACATCATAATATACTGTAAATGAATCTCTTGTTCCTAAAATTTATTTATTTATTTATTCAATTTTTTATTCAAAAAATCTTTCTTGTCTAATTGTAAAAAAGCATAAATCATACATTTGGGGCATATTAATGTCAATTGGGCCATCTTAACAAATGCTATCCTCTTTATCAACCATTCCTCCATTGTAGGTATTGCCAAATCTTTCTAACTTTGTGCATGTAATAATTTCACTGTGTTACCATATATAAAAACAAAGTTTTTCTTTTTCATTGTTTTTTCCATTGGTATAATTTTTTTATGTTTTTCATTCAGTCTTAAAAGAAAGAACTTTGGTCTCTATTAATATTAATCTTCATAATCCTCTGAACCAGCGCATATATTTGATTGCCTTTTTCTATCTTATCTACCTTCTGTTTTCAAGTTTCTGCAAACTTCAAATGCAACAGATTAAAGCTGTGCCTCCACATTTATCTATTACTGATCAGGGCTCATCGGTATCAATACTGAACACATGGAAAAATAGACAGGCATGGGAGAGAAGTTGAAAGAAGCAGGAACCTGAGAGAAGAATCTCCAATGGATCCTATACAATTCAGATGAGGCAGAGATCTGTAAATGACAGTTTTATTCCACTATGAGTTTTATTAAGATGATACTTCTAAATCAGGGGTTTAAAACTCAATTTCATTCAGGGCTGCATTCGGGTTGTGTTTGACCTTGGAGGGAGGGGATGTCCAGGGTGTGTGGCCATGGTGGGCATGGCATGGGACTTGTATGGGGCACTTGTGGTGGCATTATTTCCCTGAGTCACTCACTCTCATTAGACAGGTAATCCTCGAGTATCAATTGTAATAGAGCCTACCAATTACATTCATAGCTTGAGAATTCATTTTAATGCTTTCCCCAACACATTTATTAATTGAATGCACAAGTCATCAAATGCACATGGGGTATCTCAGAGTGGGGAAGAGCATGCAGGACCTAGTGCTGTACCAGGCCATCCAAGGCCTCCTTCAATTCTCTGAGACACCTAATGATCTTCTGGGGTTCCCAGGTCTCCACAGACTGGGCCTGCTTTGCTAGAACCAAGATTCCACTTACTCCTCACCACCCAATTTCCCACAAATTACTTACTTTTTGAAGATCTCCAGAGCTCCAGAAGAGGCTGACCCACGGGCAGAGAAGCTAAAATATTTTATTCAGATGATGGCAAAGCTGTAAGAACATGAAATCTAAGGAAAACATTTTTACCAGCTTCTGAATAAAAGACTTAGACTAGGGCCATGGGGCCTGTAACAGCCCTAGGTGGAGCCTCAGATACAGACCCTGGGAGGCCCCAGAAGCTCCATTTTGACCCATAACAAGTCCAGGAATGCCTCCAGAGGCCCCTGTAACAGGCTGAGGGAAGCTTCTGAAGCTCCATTTGGGCCTCCCCAGGCCTGTTATAGGCTGAAATGAAACCTCAGTTGGATTCAATGTGGATGTGGCCTGCAGGTCTTGATATCCCTGTACTAAACAAAAGAATTAAACAAGAAATTAAGAAATTGGCACTCTTCCTGAATATCAAAAAGACTACATTTGTGACCACTGTGAAGAATAGAAATATTAAAGTAACATTTGACAGTGAAGAGTGCAATAGTTCATTTCCTAGGATTGTTCAAAGCAGAAAATGCAGTCTGGAAACAAAATATTGAATCTCACTGGGTTACACTAAATTGATGATATGAATTGAAGATAGAAAAGCAAGGACCACTAGTCTGGCAACTAAAACACTGATTAGTCGGTGCTACCATATTTCTCATAGCTACTTATGGTTGTGAAAGATAGACAATGAAAAAACTAGATGGGAGGAAAATCAATTCATTCAAGATGTGGTATTGGAGAAAGCTCTTGAGTATTTATTGGACAATAAAGGTGAAAAGTTCTGTGGCATATAAAATCAAACATATCACTGGAAAGCAAAAACCACAATATTCCATCTTACTTATTTGGACCATTCCATATGATCAAACGTATTGGAAAAGGCAGTTATGGTCAAAATGTCAGTAAAAAAGGAGAATGGAGCCTCCAAAAAGACACCATCAAAACTGACACTAGCCAGATTCTAAAACAACTGACAGAAGCTATACAATATTAGTAAATACAGTGGTACCACTACTTAAGAACTTAATTCGCTCCATGACCAGGTTCTTAAGTAGAAAAGTTCTTAAGTAGAAGCAATTTTTCCCATAGGAATCAATGTAAAAGCAAATAATATGTGCAAACTCATTAGGAAAGAAATAAAAGCTCAGAATTTGTGTGGGAAGAGGAGGAGGAGGAAGATGAGGAGGAGGACAGTCGCTGCCGAAGGAAGAAGGTGAGGTTAGGGGTCTTGGATCCACTCAGGAAATGAAATAACTCTAGGCCTGGATCTGTTAATTGGTTTATTGTAACAGGGAACATGCAACTGCAACTTGATTCAGAACAAAGACAAACTTGGCCGTGCCTGGCAGCTATTTATACTCCTTGCTCCCAGGCTAAGCCAAACAATCTAATCACTGTATTTTCCCGCCCAAGGAAAAGGGGCGGGTAACAAAACCTAACTGTCCTCTGGACACAACAAGGGGAATTTTAAAAAAGAAGAAAAAAGAGGGATTCTGAGGCAGCACCCAGAGAAAGGAAAATGCGCCGTTCACTCTGGGCTGCCAAAGCCTCCTTGAGCACCACCAAAAGGCTCCTCTGACAGACCAGAAAAGCCCAAGATGGCTGGGATTAAAGGGACGATGGCAGGAAACTAGCCACTCTCAATTTTCCTGGGAAATTTTTCCGGGCTCAGGTTCTTAAATAAAAAATGGTTCTTAATTAGAGTTAAAACAATCTTGAACATCCGGTTCTTATCTAGAAAAGTTCTCAAGTAGACGTGTTCTTAAGTAGGGGTATTGGTATTGCAAAGATAATGATAACATTTTTCACACATTTTCATTTGCATAGTACAGTATGACTTTTGTTAAGAAAGGTGAATATATTTTAGGATATTAAATTCCAAATTGGAAATGAAAGTTGCGTTTAAAAAGAAGAGATTTCTTCTGCTATGTTATAAAAATTTCAATGAAGACAATGTGTTTGAAATCTAATTATATGAATTTAAAACTTTCAACTCATTATAATATAATGATATACTCAAAACTATACCTTATTTAAGATGGGCAGAAAAATAAACTATATATGACTATAAACTAACTGATCTCAAAATAATATTACCTTTTTCTCTTTTAAGATTGCAAGCTAATTGTTTTTAAAAATAATGCAAGTTGGAAGTTCAACCGTATAGTTAACACTCACATCTTGGAACAATTGAACCTTCTCCAATGTAGGAAAAAACATAAGAAAACCATATTAATCCTTTTATTTTCATCAGTGAGGGTTGTGAAATTGTTAGTTAAACTGAGCTAGAATTATAATATAATAATAGGGATATGGTATTTTACAAATAGATCTTCCCATGCTGTTTTATAAGAGTCTATGCTAATTTTGCAAGTGAAAAAGCAACCGTTTTTAAAAGAGTACTTAAAACAAGCAAATGGCCATACAGAACTCCGTTTATCAATTACCATTATCACAATCCAATTTAGAAAATGCAAGCAAATTATGGTTTCAGTCTTTAATATTATTCATGAATAAATAATGCAAAGTACACAATTTGAATTAGTTCAGTGGTAGCCAAAAAGCCAATTTAATCCTAAATTGCGTTAATAGAGGGATACAATCTACCATATTTTTTTGGAGTATAAGACCCACTGGAGTATAAGATGCACCTTAGTTTTGGGGGGCAAAACAAGAAAAAAGGCCTCTGCCTCCCAGAAATTTGCCAAACAGCAAACAGTGCAATAGGGTTGATATTACTGGAGGTGTCTGTAATATGGTAAAAGATTTAGCTTTACTAGATAAGTGGTCAAAGCAATGGAAACTGCAGTTTAATGTTTCTAAATGTAAAATAATGCACTTGGGCAAAAGGAATCCTCAATCTGAGTATTGTATTGGCAGTTCTGTGCTAGTAAAAACTTCAGAAGAGAAGGATTTAGGGGTAGTGATTTCTGACAGTCTCAAAATGGGTGAACAGTGCAGTCAGGCAGGCAGGGAAAGCAAGTAGAATGCTTGGCTGCATAGCTAGAGGTATAACAACCAGGAAGAGGGAGATTGTGATCCCACTGTATAGAGCATTGATGAGACCACATTTGGAATACTGTGTTCAGTTCTGGAGACCTCACCTACAAAAAGATATTGATAAAATTGAACGGGTCCAAAGACAGGCTACAAAAATGGTGGAAGGTCTTAACCATAAAACTTATCAGGAAAGACTTAATGAACTCAATCGGTATAGTCTGGAGGACAGAAGGGAAAGTGGGGACATGATCAAAACATTTAAATATGATAAAGGGTTAAATAAGGTTCAGGAGAGAATTGTTTTTAATAGGAAAGTGAACACAAGAACAAGGGAGCACAATCTGGGGTTAGTTGGGGGAAAGATCAGAAGCAACATGAGAAAATATTATTTTACTGAAAGAATAGTAGATGCTTGGAACAAACTTCCAGCAGATGTGCTTGGTAAATCCAGAGTAACTGAATTTAAACATGCCTGGGATAAAAATATATCCATAGAAACATAGAAACATAGAAGACTGACGGCAGAAAAAGACCTCATGGTCCATCTAGTCTGCCCTTATACTATTTCCTGTATTTTATCTTACAATGGATATATGTTTATCCCAGGCATGTTTAAATTCGGTTACTGTGGATTTACCGACCACGTCTGCTGGAAGTTTGTTCCAAGGATCTACTACTCTTTCAGTAAAATAATATTTTCTCATGTTGCCCTTGATCTTTCCCCCAACTAACTTCAGATTGTGTCCCCTTGTTCTTGTGTTCACTTTCCTATTAAAAACACTTCCCTCCTGAACCCTATTTAACCCTTTAACATATTTAAATGTTTCGATCATGTCCCCCCTTTTCCTTCTGTCTTCCAGACTATACAGATTGAGTTCATTTAGTCTTGCCTGATACGTTTTATATTTAAGACCTTCCACCATTCTTGTAGCCCGTCTTTGGACCCGTTCAATTTTGTCAATATCTTTTTGTAGGTGAGGTCTCCAGAACTGAACACAGTACTCCAAATGTGGTCTCACCAGCGCTCTGTATAAGGGGATCACAATCTCCCTCTTCCTGCTTGTTATACCTCTAGCTATGCAGCCAAGCATCCTACTTGCCTTTCCTACCGCCTGACCACACTGCTCACCCATTTTGAGACTGTCAGAAATCACTACCCCTAAATCCTTCTCTTCTGAAGTTTTTGCTAACACAGAATTGCCAATACAATACTCAGATTGAGGATTCCTTTTCCCCAAATGCATTATTTTACATTTGGAAACATTAAACTGCAGTTTCCATTGCTTTGACCATTTATCTAGTAAAGCTAAATCATTTACCATATTACAGACCCCTCCAGGAATATCAACCCTATTGCACACTTTAGAGTCATCGGCAAATAGGCAAACCTTCCCTACCAGACCTTCCCCTATGTCACTCACAAACATATTAAAAAGAATAGGACCCAGAACAGACCCTTGTGGCACACCGCTTGTAACCTGTCTCTGCTCAGAATACTCGCCATTAACAATAACTCTCTGATGTCTATGCTTCAGCCAGCTTGAAATCCACTGAACTATCCAGGGATTAAGTCCAATCTTCACTAATTTATCCATCAGCTCTTTATGTGGAACCGTATCAAAGGCTTTGCTGAAGTCCAGATAGGCAATATCCACGGCACCACCTTGATCCAACACCTTTGTGACATAGTCAAAGAAATCAATGAGATTAGGCTGACATGATTTGCCTTCAGTAAAGCCATGCTGATTTGGGTCCAATAAGTTATTGTTTTTTAGGTGCTGATTTATCCTCTTTTTGAGTAGAGTCTCCATCATTTTAACTACAACTGATGTCAAGCTAACTGGCCTGTAGTTACCAGCTTCTTCTCTACTGCCCTTCTTGTGGATAGGCACAACACTGGCCATTCTCCAATCCTCAGGAACATCTCCTGTTAACAGGGATTGGTTAAACAAATCAGTAAGGGGGGTAGCAATGACAGATCTGAGTTCTTTAAGAACTCTGGGGTGGATGCCATCTGGACCCATTGCCTTATTTATCTTTAATCGTTCAAGTTCTTCTAAGACATCGGCTTCTAAGATCACTGGAGCTGAATCAGTACAGCTGGAAGCAATGCTATATCCCCCTATAGTATTATTTTGTAAGGTGTCTTTTGAGAAAACTGAACAGAAGTAGCTATTGAAATGGTCAGCGATCTCCTTATTCCCATCAATGCATGTATTATTCCCGGTACTAAGCTTCGTGATGCTGCAGTTTTTCTTCTTCCTATCACTAATATATTTGAAGAAGGTTTTATCCCCCTTCTTTACAGATTTTGCAATTTCTTCCTCTTTTGAGGCTTTAGCAGCATATATTATCTGTTTCGCCTCCTTCTGTCTCATTTTATACACCTCTCTATCAGCTATACTTCCAGACTCTTTATACCTCCTATAGGCAGCCTTTTTTTCATTGACTATAGCCCTTACATCATTGCTAAACCATAGCGGTTTCTTCTTCCTTTTACCTTTAGTTATTTGCTTTACATAAAGTCTTGTGGCTTTTAAGATGGCCTTTTTTAATACAGTCCACTGGGTGCTCACTCCTGCCATTTTATCCCTCCCATGTAATTCATTATTTAAATATTCCCCCATTGCATTAAAATTTGTTTTTCTGAAATCTAATACTTTGGTTGCAGTGTAGGATTGCTCACAATCAGTTTTTACATCAAACCACAAACATAGATGGTCACTGCAACCTAAATTTTCTCCCACCTTGACCTCTGAAACCCAATTCCCATTTGTAAAAACTAAATCTAGAATATTCTCCCCTCTAGTTGGTGTCTTAACTAGCTGTGCCAGAGCTGCTCCTGTAACGGCCTCTACTATATTCTTACTTTTGCATGTAAGGGCACTGGGGATATTCCAGTCAACATCAGGCATGTTGAAATCACCCATAACCACAACATCTCCCTTTACTGCCATTTGGGTAATTTCATCCACCATCATGTTGTCATGTTCCTCAGATTGCCCTGGAGGCCTATAGATCACCCCAATTCTAATGACAGAACCGTCTTTATTTTGCATGCAAATCCAGAGGGTCTCCAGATCTTTACATGTATTTTGAATTAGTATTGTTTTTAGACTTTCTTTAACATAAATGGCTACTCCACCTCCCCTTCTCTCTATTCTATCCTTCCTATACAGTGTATATCCTGGTATGGATATTTCCCATTCATTAGAATCCTTAAACCATGTCTCAGTTATGGCAACCAGATCCAAATTATCTCTAGATATTATGGCCATTAACTCACAGAGCTTGTTGCTCAAGCTTCGAGCATTCGTGCACATTACCCGAAGAACATTATTTTCCTTATTAGTTTGACCCTTATCATCAACAACTACATCTATTTTATTTACAGCTCCCTTTTCATAAGCTTCCAGAAACTGATTTATCCTCATTGGTCGGGGACAGAAATCATCCACATCTGGTGCATCTCTGTCCCCTTTACCTAGTTTAAATGCCTGTCCAAAAAAGTTCTGAATTCCTCACCGAGCACCTGGGTACCTCTGTATGATGGATGCAAACCATCCCTCTTAAACAACTCCCTATTAGACCACCTCCTGACATTATGACTTACATAGCCAAATCCTTCAGCTTTACACCACTGCCTTAACCACACATTAAACTCTCTGATACAAGTTGTTTTATCCTCCTGGCCACAAACCGGTAACACCTCTGAGAAAGTCACTGAATCAGTTATTTTACTCAGCTCCACACTTAGACATTTAAAATATCTTTTTACTACCATCCTAGGATAAAATACAGGAAATAGTATAAGGGCAGACTAGATGGACCATGAGGTCTTTTTCTGCCGTCAATCTTCTATGTTTCTATGTTTCTGTATTTCAGTACAGATGATATAGTTTGCTGTGTGCATGTTTGCCTGACCCATAGAAATAGCAACGAATTGGAGAATTGTAGCAGTATTCTGGCAGTATAACTACTCCCAATTATTTAAATAGATCTACTCCAAACATGACTAAGTCAGGATTTAAGTCAGCTGCCTTATCTTAATACTAAAATAGAACACATTTCAGATTATATTCTTACAGATCTTTAAAACTGATGTAGCTTTCTGGAAGTATACATTATTCTCTATTATTTAAAAGAAGATACAATAGCACTGGGTCTCTTCAGATCAAGTGTTACTTTTAAAAAAGCTTCTTCGTGTTGTTAAATTGTCTAGAACAATAATAAAGCATTCTTTTTAAAAAAATAAGTAAAAAACCACAACAAAAATGGATGTGAAATCTTAAAAACCGAGTAGTCAGTATCCTTCAACTGCAGTCAGCTTTCTGTTTTTCCAATCGGGAAATGCAAGACTTCATGGTAGATATACAAGAAATGGTTAATCTTTATTATCTTGTTTAGATTGCTTTTGGTTGCTTTGAGAAAGGTTACTAGCATGCTTTTTAGATTTTCTCTCTCTATTATACCTCATCTAATTTCTTTGTACAAATAGACATTTACGCTATAATTTAACTCATTACTGCACTACACTTTGATATTTTGTGAGATATACACTAATTTGACTTCACAAGGTATTTAGTAAAGTATTCTTTCATCACAAGCTAATAGGGAAAAAGCAATTTTTACTATTTTTGGCAATTAATAAAACTGTTATCTCTCCTTCATAGTCCCCTAAAACATAGTGAAATAATACCTTATGTTTTACTACTATTTTCTGCTTTATCTTTGCTCATCTAAGTGATCATGGAGGAAACTGGGCTGTCACTTACCATTATCTCCAGTTTATATAGAGACAGCTATTTGTATTATGTCTGAAAACCCACCATCTTGGATTCACCTTAGTTTTCAAGGTCAGTTCTTTTAAAAGCTTCTTTAAGGACCAAGTTAGTAAAGTTTGGCTTCAGTCTTATCAAAAGGATTGTAGAAAAGCCTGGAATTGGACATTTTGATGTAATGCGAAAAAATGGCAACAATTTAAGAATCAAATATTTTTTATTTTAATGAAATGCATGATTCTGTATAAGGGAGGTTTTATAGAGATTGAAACAAATGTTGTTAGTGTAACAGTATTCACATTTGATAATGCAAATAGACTGTAGACAAGCTTCTACAAATATGATACAGTTGCATGAAATTTTATCCCATTTATAACAGACACCCAGATCATCTAACTGTAAAATAAGTAATTAAATCTGGCAGATTAGTCTGACAGATACTATTAATATTTTTTACTCTTGAATTTCATTAATAAAATCTTCATTCAGAATATGTTTATTCTTAAAATACATTTGTTCCTGAGATATAGTAAAGATGATAGATCACTTCCATATACTGTATATCCATATAGCCAGTAATGGGCTGCCAAATTTTTACTGCCACACTGTGGGTGTGGCTTATTTTGTGGGTGTGGCTCAATGGTCATGTGACTGGGTAGGAGTGGCTTGAATGATCACCATCGTTCAAGTGAACTGTTAAGTCCTTGACTTACAACCTCACCAGTGTCGCTCACTGGGGTGACAATTTGCTTCGCGTTTCCCCTGCTCCTCTTCCTGGATCACCCCCTGCCTCAGGCTGGGTAGCTAGGTGAACGGGTGTTGATCAGCTGTTGAGAAAAGAGGGTGGAGGAAAAGGCCCCCCTGCCGGTGCTGGTATCCCTACCGCTTTCTGAGTAGGAGGATGGGAGTGAGAATTTAAAAATATCGGAAAGCCGAGGGAGAGTTACATGGCTATAATGATGCCTTTTCATCTCAGCTGCAGGTGGAGTGAGGGCTTCGCAAGGGGAAAAAGACCGCAGACCAGACCGCTTTGGCGTGGCTCAGCTCTCTTTTCCCCCCCTGCTGCTGCTGCTGTTGTGCGCTCGTCACTTTTTCCTCTTTCCTCCTTCCTGGCCTCAGGAGGTGGCTGCATGCGGCTGGAGGGAAGCCGGGCAGGAGAGAGGGAAGCTCGTCCGAGACCAGGAATGAGGAAACAGGGGGGGGGGGGAATGAGGGGCACAGACACAGCAGCAGGAAAAAAAAAGGAGAGCCCAGCCGAGACCGGTAATCCCAGAAGTGATTGCCGCCAGTCAGCTGGAGCTGGGCACGCAGCTTCATTACTGCCGGTGGAACTGCGTTCCACCCCGTCCTGCCTGCTGCCCACCCCTGCATATAGCCATCTTTCCTCTCCTATCTCAAAAAAATACTCTATTAGTAAGAGCTCCTCAGACACATAGAATTATTGTCATAATCTGCAAAAGACTCATCAAAACATAATTCTAGTAAATTCTCTGCACAAATGGGGCAGAATTTTAATGCATGACTTTCTGACATGGATTTAATTTTATTTTTATTAGTGGAAAACCCTGGCTTACTTCAAACATCACAATGTGGAAAGAAATGAGGTTTGTGGTTACGATGGTGAAATCTTAATAAAAATATATGCAAGACGGGATTAATTTAGAGGGCACAGAGTTGGATGAAATACTTACAGGAAGGGAAGAGAGACCGATAAATAAAATGTATGAGTATTTACTCTCTATTGAATTAGAATTTGAACAGTGAAAGAAAGAATGATAAAATGGATGAGACATATTGGACATACAATAGAATTAGATAAATGGTGGAAGTTTTGGGAAAGAAATTATAAAATCATTATGGCAACACTATATATAAAGAGAACTTGTATAAGATGTTCTATATAGAATAGAATAGAATAGAATAGAATAGAATAGAATTTTATTGGCCAAGTGTGATTGGACACACAAGGAATTTGTCTTGGTGCATATGCTCTCAACGTACATAAAATAAAATATACATTTGTCAAGAATCATGTGGTACAACACTTAATGATTGTCATAGGGGTCAAATAAGCAATGAAGAAGCAATATTAATAAAAATCTTAGGATATACGCAACAAGTTATAGTCATACAGTCAACATGGGAGGAAATGGGTGATAGGAATGATGAGAAAAACTAGTAGAATAGAAGTGCAGATTTAGTAGAAAGTCTGACAGTGTTGAGGGAGTTATTTGTTTAGTAGAGTAATGGCGTTCGGGAAAAAACTGTTCTTGTGTCTAGTTGTCTTGGTGTGCAGTGCTCTGTAGCGACGTTTTGAGGGTAGGAGTTGAAACAATTTGTGTCCAGGATGTGAGGGGTCAGTAAATATTTTACCCGCCCTCTTTTTGACTAGTGCAGTATACAGGTCCTCAATGGAAGGCAGATTGGCAGCAATTGTTTTTTCTGCAATTCTGATTATCCTCTGAAGTCTGTGTCGGTCCTGTTGGGTTGCAGCACCAAACCAGACAGTTATAGAGGTGCAGATGACAGACTCAATGATTCCTCTATAGAACTGAATCAGCAGCTCCTTGGGCAGTTTGAGCTTCCTGAGCTAGCGCAGAAAGAACATTCTTTGTTGTGCTTTTTTGATGATGTTTTTGATGTTAGGTGACCATTTTAGGTCTTGAGATATGATAGAACCTAGAAATTTGAAGGTCTCTACTGTTGATACTGTGTTGTCTAGTATTGTGAGAGGTGGAAGGGTGGAAGGGTTTCTCTTAAAGTCTACCACCATTTCTACGGTTTTGAGTGTGTTCAGTTCTAGATTGTTCTGGTCCACAAGGATAGTTGTTCAACTTCCCGTCTGTATGCAGATTCATCATTGTCTCAAATGACATATGTCACCAGAAAGGATAGCAAGAAAGTTTAAAAATAATTCTATGAAATGTTGGAAATGTACGTAGATGCCAGGCTCCTTTTACCATATGTGGTAGACTTGCACTGAAATGAAAAAATATTGGAGCAGCATTAAAATATGGATAGAGAGAATAGTGAAACAAAGTATTGAATTGAAACCAGAGATATTCCTATTGGGCATCATACCAGAGACATTCAATAAAGAAGAAACATACTTAATAGTACATGTGGTGGCAGATGCTTGAATGGCATATGCCCCAAAATAGAAATTAAATACAATGCTGACCGAAGGAGAAATACTGAAGAAAATAATGGACTGTGGAAAATTAATAGATTAACAATGAAAATTAAAGATAAGGAAGATTCGGAATATTATAATGTAGGGACAAAATTTTATGAATGGTTAGAAGAAGAACATCAATATATTAAGTTAATATGAATAAAAGAAAAGGGAAGAAAATGTGAAAAGAATTTGGACAAACCAGATGACAAAATTAGATAAGGAAGTAGCGTTAGATAATGGACATATACTCAAAATAAAGATTTAAAATTATTAGTACAAGGCTAAGAAATAAGAAATATAATAACAATGTGGATAAAATTAGAGAAGTATAGAAATACATTGTCAGTCTGTTAAATATAATACTTAATAGAATATAATTAATTCACTGGGGAAAGGACTTGGAAAGAAAGAGGAAGTAGGAGCAGAAAAGGAGAAGTGGAGAGGAGAGGGAAGTAGAAAGCGGGAGAGAAGGTAGAGCGGAGTGGTAGAGAGAAAGAGGGGAGTGAACAGAGAAGATAGGAAAAGACTGACTAATAATAATAATAATAATAATAATAATAATAATAATAATAATAATAATTTATTGGATTTGTATGCCACCCCTCTCCGCAGACTCGGGGCAGCTAACACCAATAATAAACACAACATGTACAATCCAATAATAAAAAACAACTAAAAACCCCTATTATAAAACCAAACATACACACAAACATACCATGCATAACTTGTAATGGCCTGGGGGAAGAGCTATCTCAACTCCCCCATGCCTGGTGGTATAAGTCTTGAGTAGTTTACAAAAGACAGGGAGGGTGGGGGCAGTTCTAATCTCCAGGGGGAGTTGGTTCCAGAGGGCGAGGCAGCCACAGAGAAGGCTCTTCCCCTAGGGCCCGCCAACCGACATTGTTTAGTCGATGGGACCCAGAGAAGGCCAACTCTGTGGGATCTTATCGGTCGCTGGGATTCGTGCGGTACCAGGCGGTTCCGGAGGTACTCTGGTCCATTGCCATGTAGGGCTTTAAAGGTCATGACCAACACTTTGAATTGTGACCGGAAACTGATCGGCAGCCAATGCAAGCCACGGAGTGTTGAAGAAATGTGGGCGAATCTTGGAAGCCCCACGATGGCTCTCGCGGCTGCATTCTGCACGATCTGAAGTTTCTGAACACTTTTCAAAGGTAGCCCCATGTAGAGAGCGTTGCAGTAATCGAACCTCGAGGTGATGAGGGCATGAGTGACTGTGAGCAATGACTTCCTGTCCAAATATGGCTGCAACTGGTGCACCAGGCGAACCTGGGCAAACGCCCTCCTCGCCACAGCTGAAAGATTTGAAGTTAAAATAAGCTATTGATTATATGAATGAAATGGATGTTATGGATGTATTTTTTACGGTATATGTGTTGTGTTGTTATAAGATAAATGTGGAGAAAAAAACATTTTTTAAAAATAAATATATGTAGAGTAATTTAATATATTCATGGACTTTACTTTGTATCAGTCTTAATAAATGTCAAATTCAGATACTTTGTGAATAAAACTAGAAGACCCAGAAGAGTTTCAATTGAGATAGGATAAGAAAGGTTTGATGATTAGCATTAAGCTCTCTATTTCGTAGAAATTCATTTCTTGATGATATGGCTATTGCTTGTTAGCCTGAGCAAATTGTTACTCTTTATCTTTGTACTAAATGGATATATCTCTTTCCCCAGTCCTCTTTTATTAACTTTTCTCTCTTTAGTTTTCTCAAGATTGAAGGCTCATTTCAAGATATACTCAACATCTCCATCAGATACTTGAAATTGAATCTTCAACAAACTTCCCTATATCCTGTTCTTTGTTCCATGAGGACTGAAGCTAAAAATAATCCACAATAAAGTTAGACATGTTTAAGGTGACTAGATGTCCCACTTTTTAGAAATTTTTCCCACGTTCTGCGTTGTTTTTAAAAAGTCACGCTTTTTTCGGGCAGCCAGTTTGCAGAAGCGTGCTTGCTTGCTCTGGCACCAGCTCTGCAGTGCCCCACTGCCACCACTGTGATGCCCCTTGGCCATCCAGTCCTCCTGCTGCTGGGCTTGCTGCAAGCTGGCAAGCATACCCAAGCCGCCTCTGCACCTCCAACTGACAGGCCAAACCTGTCCTGATGCTGCGGGACCCACAACTCCTGCTGCAGTCTCCCTCTAGCCCTCCAAGCCCTCCAGTGACACCTACAAGACAGTTGAATCTGACTTGGTGACACCTAAGTAATAAGTTTATACCACCTTAAACTCTCATGCAAAAACTTCAGAAGAGGGGTAGTGATTTTTGACAGTCTCAAAATGGGTGAACAGTGAGGTCAGGTGGTAGGGAAAGCAAGTAGAATGCTTGGCTGTATAGCTAGAGGTATAACAACCAGGAAGAGGGAGATTGTGATCCTGCTGGTGAGACCACATTTGGAATACTGTGTTCAGTTCTGGAGACCTCACCTACAAAAAGATATACTGGTAAAATTGAACGGGTCCAAAGATGGGATACAAAAATAGTGAAAGGTCTTAAGCAGAAAACTTATCAGGAAAGACTTAATGAACTCAATCTGTATAGTCTGGAGGACAGAAGGGAAATGGGGGACATGATTGAAAGTAAAGGATTAAGTAAGGTTTAGGAGAGAATTGTTTTTAATAGGAAAGTGAACAGAAGAACAAGGGGGCACAATCTGAGGTTAGTTGGGGGAAAGATTAGAAGTACTGTAATGTGAGAAAATATTATTTTACTAAAAAGGTAGTAGATGCTTGGAACAAACTTCCAGCAGACATGGTGAGTAAATCCACAGTAACTGAATTTAAACATGCCTGGGATAAGCATACTGTATATCCATCCTAAGATAAAATGCAGGAAATAGTATAAGGGGAAACTATATGGATCATGAGGTCTTTCCTGCCCTCAATCTTCTGTTTCTATGTTTATAAGAAAAATTGGATATAAATACAATAAACAAAACCTAACATTAGTTTGATTTAAATACAGGCAATAGTTAATTTTTCCATGATATAGCTTACTTATCTTAAGACAATTTTGTTGTTAATTAACTGTTGTGTTATTTTTCTATTGATGTAGATAGAATTATAAAATGGCATACTTTACATTCCATTAACTCCAGTTCTTATTCTTATGCCTTCTCACTTATCATTCAGTTGTAGAATAGATGGGATGGGATGGAATGGAATGGAATAGAATAGAATAGAATTTTTATTGGCTGAGTATAATTGGATACATAAGGAATTTGTCTTGGTACATATGCTGTCAAGAATGTTTATCAAGAATCATAAAGTACAACATTTAATGATAGTCCAGGTCAGGGGCGGGCCAACATTCCCGTCCCTACCAGAATGGCCTGGGAGCACGCGCGAGTGTGAGATTTCTGGGGCATGCGCAGAAGCAAAAAGGCCCAGAAATAGACGAAAATAAGCTAAGTGGCCACTTGCCGCCGCTCACCACCATTTGTCCTGCTGTGCCACTCACAGCAGCTCTATCTCACAGCAGCTTCGCCATGAGCCCACTGCCTGCTCTGCTTCACCGCCATTCGCCATACCATGCCGCTTGCAGTGTCTCTGTCCTACTGCTCATACCAGCTCTGCCACAAGTGGCCCACCCACTGCTCGTTTGCCTCACCACCATTCACCCCGCCATGCTACAAGCAGCAGCTCCACTGCTTGTGGCCCACCTGACCCTTAACTTACTTTGGCATGTGACTTCCTACAGGGGCGCCAAGATCTTGGCGTGAAGAGCAGGCCCGAACTCTGACTGTGCGGTCTGCTTTGTGTTCCCCCGTGCCACAGGCATCTCTCTTCTGGCCCCAGCTGCCGCTCTAGACACTGCAGCAAGATTCTGGCTGCTGAACATGTACAGTAGTTAAATTCTTGCACGTGGACATTCTTCCAGCAGCACAAATTGCCAGTTTGTTTGCTTCTGCACATGTGCAGAAGCAAAAAAATTGTATTTTTAACCGGAATTGCACCATTGGGCATGCATGATGCGTGCACGCCCAGTGGCAATAGAGCTAACCTGCACTTTCTATTGCCTCCACAGAAGAATGTTTCCACCATTCCGGCTTGTAGCCCGTCCCTGGTCCAGGTACAAACAAGCAATCAAATCATATTATTCAATTCAATTCAATTCAATTTATTAGATTTGTATGCCGCCCCTCTCCAAAGACTTGGACCCAGATTAGGAACCAGTCATTATAAATTGTAAAGATACAAGCAACAAAATTACAATAATACAGTCATTGGTGGGAGGATATGGATGAAGGGAATGATGAGAAAAGTAATAGTAGTGCAGACTTAAATAATTTGACAGCATTGAGGTAATTATTTGTTTACAAGAATGATGGCATTCGGGGGAAAAACGTTCTTTTGCCTATTTGTTCTGGTGTGCAGTGCTCTATAGCGTCCTTTTGAGGTTAGGAGTTGAAACAGCTTTTGTTCAAGATGTGAGGGGTCTGTAAATATTTTCACAGCTCTCTTTTTGACTCATGCAGTATACAGGTCCTCAGTGGAAGGCAGGTTGGTAGCAACTGTTTTTTCCTGCAGTTCTGATTATCGTCCGAAGTCTGTGACTGTCTTGTTGGGTTGCAGAACCAAACCAGACAGTTATAGAGGTACAATTCCTTGGACACTTTGAGCTTTCTGAGTTTGCACAGAAAGAACATTCTTTGTTGTGTTTTTTTATGATGTTTTTGATGTTAGATTACCATTTTAGATCCTGTGATATGGTAGACCTTAGAAATTTGAAGGTCTGTGCTGTTTATACTGTGTTGTCTAGTATTGTGAGTGGTCCATGTCCAGCTCAGCTGGTCATGGATTTCAAGGACTAGGATCCAGATGCGTATTGGCACCTGAGTCTGAGAGTGAGAGGGAAATAGAGACTGACGACCCATCAGAGACTGTAGTACCCCCAGTTATGGGAATGAGTGAGTGAGAAGATGCTGGGGAATTAGAGGAGGAAGACCCCCCGTTTGATCCTAGGATCACGAGGACTAGGTCTAGATATGAGTATCTGAAAAGAAAGGATTCTTGGTATTAGTAGATCTATAGGACACTTGATCATGCCTTGTTAGTATATAAGGGACGTCCTGGGGGAAAGTGGATGTGGTGGTCAACATTTATCATCATGGCGGTTGGTGAATCAATGCTGAGAGAATTTTCTGCTTTTACAGACTTTTGATCCATGCCAGTTTCATGTTCTACACAGCTTCCCTGTATTGTAAGTTTGGTCAAACTGCTAGAAACACATCAAGGACTGAGATTAATGACTCTTTGGCTCACAGCCCGGGTCTTTCTTATCTCCACTCATTAACCAAGAACATTTCCAGCATGTTTTAGAATTAACCAGTTTTTGCCTGAATTTGTGTTAACAAATAATACTTTTGCCATGCTCAACGTTTGAAAAGTGTTTGTGGCCTTTATTTCTGATCATTGACCTGCCTGGACAGAACATCTAGTATTGTAAGAGGTAGAAATATGGGAGGGTTTCTCCTAAAGTCTACCACCTTTTTTAGAGTTTCGAGTATATTCAGTTCCAGATTGTTCTGGTTGTACCACAGGGTTAGTTTTCATCCTCCCATCTGTATGCAAATTCATCATTGTCTTGAATGAGGTTGATTACTCTTGTGTCATCTGTGAACTTCAGTAGCTTAACAATAGGATCATTAGAGATGCAGTCATTGGTATACAGAGAGAAGTGGAGAGAGCACTTGTGATTGGGAGAGCTGTGCTAGTTGTACAGGTATCTGATGTAATTCTGCTTAGTTTCATTTGCTGCTTCCTGTTTGTTAGGAAGTTTATGAAATACTTACATGTGTTCACTACTGCTAGATGGTTTAGCTTAGTTAGAAGAGTGTCTAGAATGATGGTAATGAATGCTGAACTAAAGTCTACAAAGAGGACCTTGTATAGGTCTTTGGAAATTCAAGATGCTGTACGATGTAGTGTACAGCCGTATTAACAGCATCATCTGTTGATCTGCTTGCTCGGTATGCAAATTGTAGGGGTCTAACAGTGGATCCACATCTCTAGAAATTTATTGAAAATTTGGGTGAGGATTGGGGCCAATTGGTCAGCACATACTTTAAGCAAGAAGGAGTTATCTTGTCTGGGCCTGGAGCTTTTCCTGGCTTTTATCTTTGAAATAAGTCTTGCACTTCCTTTTCTGTTATCATTAGGGGTTGTGAACCCAATGGTATGGGGTCAGTTGTAGAGGGCTTGGCTGTTGTTTGAATGTCTGACATGGAGAGTTGTGGAGAGAGATGGCTGTAGTTTCTTTTCAAACCTATAGTAAAACATGTTCAGGTCATCTGCCAGTTATTGATTTCCTTCAGCCTGGGAAGGTGGTTTGCTATAACCAGTGATATTTTAAAGAGGTCTCCAAATATTTGCTGGTTCATTTGTTGAGAAGTGATTCTTTAGCTTTTCAGAGTAGCTTCTTTTTGCTGCTCTAATCTCTCTTGTTAATACATTTCTGGCCTGATTGTACAACATATATCTATCTACTGAGGATAAAATTTATAGAGCTACAAAAGTGGATTATAAAAGCTTCTTTTACTTTTTCTGCATAATTATGAAAGCTTGGTTTACAAAACTGACAATATTTAAGGTATTGTAAAGACTGACTGTTCTTATTTCTCTTAAGAAACTGTTTAAATATTTATAGTAGAAAGATTGTGAGTTTCATGGCAAATTTACAATCTTTTACACCAGTTTAAAAGTACACATTACAAAAATAATTACAAAATTAATCAAACTAATTATTAGTTGTACTACAAAAGCATTCTGAAATGCTCAGGTTAGTCTGTGGTGGATAAAACCTACAAAAATATTGTATGCAAGTGTTTTTGTGGGGGGTGGGGAAGACATCAAAAAACCTTTCTTCATTTTCATTCATTTCACCTTAGGTTACTTATTCCATACCTGCCACGCTCAATAAAAGTACAACTTGAGTTAATCAAATTTGGAGAAATCTAGTATTGCAGGAGGGAACTCAATTCATTTGAATAAGCATCAAATGCTTAACATTTACATCTAACAGCAAAGTTGTCAAGCTATTTCACATGGGAATCAATAGCAAATTAAATGCTTTGATCTAAACATATGCTCTGAGGGATGCATTCTATATGTAAATGTGATGTATACTCAACATAATGTTTAAATCCAATACAATTATGGAATAAAGAACATGTTAGGAAGGAAAGGAATGATGTTAAATAAACACATTCTAATTCTTGACCAAATGCCAATTCAAAACTGTAGCAATTTGGAATAATTAATAAGTTGTCTAGTATTTATTTTAATCTGAAAAGAAAACAAAGCCAAGAAAAGTTATCTGTTACTGGTTGTATATGGTTACTGCTTCAGCTCAAGCACTGTCTGTTTTAAATGGAAAAGCTGGGTTCAGTGAGCTTGTTATTCCGAAGACATACAATTTGCTCTGTTTTTGTTATTTTTTTTTTTGCTGCACACTACCAAGAGTCCTTTAGTATAGGGCGATTGCAAGTAGTGTTAAATACAGAAAAATAAGTCTATTTGTATGACATCAAAGTGTTTATATTTAAGCAACAGCAGTTTTTGTGATCCTGAAAGTACAGCTAGGAACACATGTGCTGACAGTTGATTAAACATACTAATGAAAAACATGAGTGAAATTAATGTGCCTGCTAGTTCATATGTTTTTTAAAACTTATGTTGGTGACCCCATGGCAGACCCAAGAAATAATGGATGTATCACATCAATGAGGACCTGAAGGTGCTCTGGATTGAGCCAAATTGAAATGGCTTTGTCAACAAGCAGACAAAAACAGATAAAGATGTATAAGCTTGATTAAGATGAGACAGAAATACCAATGATTACATTATTAATGTCCAGTAGATAATCTAAAAAGTAGGAGAATTATATACAGCTGAGCATGTTTGCATTATTGTCATTACATTGACATGGGCAGCAATACAAATCAAACAAATAATTATATGGATAATCTGTAGTTAGATTCACAGTCAAACACTGATGAAAATAATTCAATTCTTAAACAAGAACCTAAGAGTTATTAATATAGCTTTTGAAGATACAGAGAATTCCAAGCCAAGTATATGGTAAAATTAGGGTGTTCAAGTTTGATACATTCAAAATTTTCAAATATTGAGAGATCCTTTTATATATTGATTACAAGGTTCATTATTGGTATAACAACATAATTTTTCTTCATTAATATTCAAATCGAAATTTCACATTTTTTCTTATTTTCTATGACTTTTCTATGACTCATGCATGTTATAAACAATGTGCCTCTCTATTTGGATTGTAAAGCCCAATAAGGTTTTGACCCATTCATTTTTAAAATCTTGTCCTTGTGGTTCTTGCTACATTCAAACCCAGACCTTGAGCAAACTTCCAATTAATAATTTTTGCAACTTGGTCATGTCACTGTTTATAGTCAGTTTGTAGAATTTTTCTGCTGCCCCTGATCAAATGAGTAATTGTTTCATCATTTCCATGAAAAGATTATCTTTACCATAGCTTGTTATAGGATTATTATTATTTCATTCTTTAACATTCTGGAACTTAATTAGTTCCATTTTGGGGTTTTGTTTTGTTTTTACTTTTCTTTCTATATCTATCAAGTATTGACCAGGCGTTTTGTTGTAGAGTATGTTATATTTCATTAGATTTCTTGTTTTCTAATCAATCTATCAAGCTCCATATCCAATCAATTATTTCTGCTGCAGATCATATAATGAAGACTGCACAGATATTAATTACTTTAATTAATAGCACATAGACTTATACATATATCAATTCACTGTGGTTTACAGTCTTCTCTAACTAGTTTACAGAGTCAGCATATGTGAGTTCTCATTTTACCAACCTTGGAAGGATGGAAACTGAGCCAATCTTGAGCCGGTAAGAATTGAACTACTGGCATTTGTAGACTGAGAAGAAAGCATAGGTTCAAAAATAAAGTGTAGCTACGAAAAGAAAATTAGAACAACTAAATTGTTCAAAATTTGGTAAGGAATCTATCAAGGGTGTCTGTTTTTTTTCCTTATTTCAGAAGAATACATAAAAGAAATGTTAAGCTAGAAGAAATATAAATTGGAATAATATCAAAACTGAATAAGATGATATAAGGGGCCTGTTGTTGAAGGTAAAAGAATAAAATGTAAAAGCTAATATCCAATTAACTATTAAAATGAAAAAAATAGATTATGTTAACATATAATGTCAATTCAATTCAAAGAGGCAGGATAGCAATAAAAGTAGCAACATACTTTATCTTCCTACACTCAGAAATACTCAGAAGTATTATATTGACAGGAAATAAAGAAATCAAATGGTACAAAAAGCATGAAAAATACTTTTTAAATTTTTTTAATTAATATTTGTATTTATTTTTATAGTATAAAACACACACACAACATATAACATATAACATGTGCTCAGTGATCCCACCACCAGACAATCAATCATACCCCACCACCAGTTGGCGGTATTTCTTGTATAAATCATTTAAACCCAAGAGTGAAATATTTCTTTACATATTATACAGTGATTCCAACTTGTTTCTTATAGCTTGGTCTCAGATCCTACTCGCCATACATTGTCTTACCTTGTCCCATCACCCCATCAGCTGTTGCAAATCAGTTTCATTAATCGAATTCATCCTTTTACCCATAATCTCAAATTGAATGTGGTCCACCATATACCTATACCAATTTTGCATTGTACATTTTGTCGCATCTTTCCGCCCCAAGACTATTACTGCCTGAGCGCTTTCTATCGCTGCTTGTTTTATTTCTCTGTATTCTCCTATCTCACTACTTTTTACTAATACTGCCATTTCCTTAGTAATTGTCCATCTTATATTTAATATCCTATTAATATCCTCTTGCACTTTTTGCCAAAAGTTCTGCACCACTGGGCATTCCCAGAGCATATGCATAAACACTCCTTTATCTACTTTTTAGATGAAAAGTTATTTAGATAAATTATTTAACTGCAACGCATTGAATTAAAAAAATTCTCACCATAAATACATATATTGCAATTGCAATGGTTTTCCTAATCCAATCAGCTAGATCAGCAGAAAGATTGATCAAAGAAAAGAATCCTTTGAAATTTTGAGAAAAAATACTTGAGACTTTCTTGATCTTCCGTGAGAATAAATTATTCAATGTTCTAGTGGAGAAATAATAATGAAGTTAAGACCTATCTACCAGAATATAATATAAAAGGCAAGAATCAACGGATAAATCTGCCCCTTGGCAAAATGGAAAAGAGCCCAAAAGACAGTTACATGAACATTATCTTATAATAATAAATAGTCTTTAATAACCATCATTTTCATTGTCATAGAAAGTTGAATATAACATAACTAAAACAAAGTATAACTGTCACCGGGAAAATGTGAACTATTTTTAGAAAGGCACCTTATTTTACTAGTAAGATTGGTGGTGTTACATAGTTCCAATTCTTTCAAAACTAAAATTAAACATTTGCTTGGAATAATTTTTTTTAAATAAAATACTTCAGGAATGTCAATGTATTTGTGATATTTAACCTACAAATTGTCAAAATGTATTCTGGAAATGTAATCAGTTTGAAAGTACTTCATGTCATCTTTGGTGGACGTAAAACGGTTACAAAATTTTGTAATAAGATATTTTTGTTCAGTAAATTTTGAAAATGGATGCAATACTGAAACCTGAAGCTTTCTTTTAGGAACGGTGGATAAATAGATGGAAAGAAAAAAATGGACTTTGTTTTTATGAGGGTGAAGGCCTGTTCTTATGAGATGGTTTCCAAACCTTTCATTACCAGGCTAGGTAACCTCTTCAGCAGAGTTCAGGTGATGTCAGTGTCAGTATTCTTCTCTTTACAAGAAGTGTGGGTCAGTAGGTCTTATGATTGGTCAAGTGTGGGTGTGTCAAGTGAGGGTCTTATGATGGGTCTTGTGATGGGGAGTTACATCATATAAGGGTTATTGGGGCTGTGAAATGCTGGTTGGGGGCTTGTTTGGGTTGGTTGGTTAGCTGTGTGGTTAATTTTGATCCTGAAGGATTTATAGGCTGGTTGTAAGTCAATATTGTTATGTCTTGTTAACTGTTGAAAGCCGATCGCTGATTGGTTAAGGTGCGGCAAATCAAATAGACTTCCCGCCAAAAACAAATAACTGTCAAATGGTTTTCCCGCACTTTTGAAAAATATAAATAGACGTGGCTTGAGCTGCTGTTCTCTGTTGGAAACTGTGAACTGAGCTGAACACTGCTGATCGTTCTATGCCAATAAAAGAGCTGTTATTAGCCCGTGGTCTCCAGTCTCCTGATTTAACAAATATGTCTGTTGATGGAATTGCTTATGGGGTGCCAGATTTCAATGAATTCATGAGCATGGTGGATGGTACCTGTGTTACTCCAATAAAACTGGTGCTGTTTGGTGTCAGTGTGAACAGAGATTAAGGATTTGGATCATGGTATTTGACTGCCAACCAGTGTTTGTGCATCCTGGTTTTTCATTAAAGACAGAACCAATTTTCAACCAACCCATGCAACTCCCCCAGCAATTCACATCACAATGACCCTCACCTGATATAACCCCCTCATCACAAGACTAATTACAAGACACCCTCACCTGACCAATCATAAAATCTATTGACCCTTGAAGCCCTTATAAACAGAACACTGACATTGACATCTCCTAAACTCTACTGAAGATGTTATCTAACCTAATAATGAAATGTTTGGAAACCCACCCACAAGCTCAGAGAATGAAAACCAGAGAACCTCATCCCACACTTGAGGTACAAATATTTGCCACTGTTGCAAACTGTTTTTATATATGACTACAGAAACAAGATTGTTATATGCCCAAATATACAAGCAAGAATATATTCCCACAGTGGAAAAATACTCTTTAAAATTAATGGAATTAGCCAGATGTTTGCTCAAAAATAATTATTTGATTAATACAACCTGAAGGGCAATGAAAAATTTCTTACTGGATAAAAATAATCAACTTTTGACTGGGTTTTGAAAATTGGATTTGACTAGAGGAATATCATATCTTTTCAAATATGTTAATTTACATTTGATAACGTACTACCTTTTAGGTGAACTTGAGAAAACATTTTATGAATACTGGCCTTTACTAAGTTATTATTACAGTGGTACCTCTACCTAAGAATGATTCCACATACAAACTTTTCTAGATCAGGTGTTCAAGATTTTTTTGCCTCTTCTCAAGAATTATTTTCCACTTAAGAACCCGAGCTTCCAAAACTGTAACCAGAAAGGGCAGGAAGAAGCCTCCATGGGGCCCCTCTAGAAATCTCCTTGGAGGAAACAGGACCAGAAAAGGTGGAGAGAAGCCTCAATGGGGCCTCTCTAGGAATCTCCTGGGAGGAAACGGGCCTCCACCTTCCCTGTGATTTGCCAATTGCATACAATATTTGCTTTTACATTGATTTCTATGGGAAAAATTGTTTCTTCTTACAAACTTTTCTACTTAAGAAAAGCGAATTAAGTTCTTAAGTAGAGGTACCACTGTATTTACTAATATTGTATAGTTTCTGTCAGTTGTTTTAGGATCTGGCTAGTGTCAGTTTTGATGGTGTCTAGCCCCCATGTTTTTTTGGAGGCTCCATTCTCCTTTTTTACTGACATTTTGACCATAACTGCCTTTTCCAATAAGTTTGATCATATGGAATGGTCCAAATACGTAACATGGAATATTGTGGTTTTTGCTTTCCAGTGATATATTTGATTTTATATGCCACAGAACTTTTCACCTTTATTGTCCAATAAATACTCAAGAGCTTTCTCCAATACCACATCTTGAATAAATTGATTTTCCTCCCATCTAGTTTTTTCATTGTCTTGGTCACAGAACAAAATAAGTTTGTAAGTAGAGGTACCACTGTATTTTAATAGCCTATTTTATAGATTGGTGTTATTTCTTTAAACTTAAAGATACCATGATTGTATTGTCAATATCACTGTATTAAAAGAAAATCAGAGGTCACTTTTGTTATGTGGTTAATGCAGTTTCTGCCATTTTCAATTTGTATTGTAATTGCTATTCTCTTTCTCTTTTATGTTAGTTTGTATTTTAATATGTTGAAACTTAATAAAGGCAATATAAAGAAAAGGAATGGCAATGGAAAATAAAATGATAAATAATAAAGATACAACAAACCATTTAACTATAAAAATGGAATTACATCAGCACAATATATATAGAGAGGCTTCCATCTTGTTTATAATTTAGTAATGTTAACTATTCCTGTAAAACAACTATCAAAAATAAATTATTATTATTATTATTATTATTATTATTATTATTATTATTTAGATTTGTATCTAACAAATGATGGTGGATATCAGAACAGTAAGAAATCATTCATTTCTTAAATCTGCTATTTTATTTATTAAGTTCTCTGCAAGGATATCATTATTGGGAAAAAAATATTGAAACTAATACTTGGTAGTTATAAAACATAATAAATCTCTTATCTGGGAAATTCTATTATGTATTGAAGATTACATTGTCCCAAACTGGTACTGAATTGTATTTAATTGTCTAAGAATGAAGAACATTAGAAGTGATTCAATATGTTTGCATGATATATTTTTATATATTTAATAAGGTTATATTTTTAGGCGTGCCAAATATACTAGCATAATATTACATACTGTATTTCCTTTTTTTAAAATAACACTATATTCTGCTATGCAAGGGAAGTGAATTTAATTATTTTAAAACATGTGAAACTATATTTCTGCAACCATCATATAATGTCTCTAAATTCACTGGAAATGAACACTTTATATGAATGCGGTAGTGAATGAAAAGGAGACAATCCTGTCCTCCTTACTCCCCTATCTCTTTTTACATTTAGTACAAAATCTAATGTAACATAGTGTTTCCTATGTAAAATGGGTCATTTCAACCCAGGGGCTAAAATCATTATTTTCCCCTCTTTTCAGTTTCCCCTTCTTTGTTTTCCCAATCTTCATGTCAAATTTAGGTCTGTTAATTTAATAAGCACATTAAGAAAAAAGGCTAATGATTTCAGATAACTTGGTGTTGTTGTTTTTTTCAAATTTTCAATAGGTCACTGGAATTGGTGACCACAACTATTGTTAGCTGTTTGTTTGTTTGTTTGTTTGTTTGTTTAGATTTCTTGGCTACCCTTTTCCTTTAGACTCGGGGTGACTTATAAAGTAAAAGCAAATACAAAAATACAGCATATAAGAAACCCAAAGATAAAATCAAATTCTAAAATCTATTGGCATTAAAAACCAGTCAACCACATTTGTCTATCACAATCAGACTCTCATATTTTATTTATTTATTTAATAGATTTGTATGCCGCCCCTCTCCGCAGACTATTATCGGATGGAGCAAGATGACAAAGCTCAATGGCCCCAGGCCTGCTGACAGTTGTGTTTTTAAAACCTTTTAAAAGGCCAGGAGGGTGGAGGTGGTGCAAATTTCTGGGGGAGAGTTGATTCCAAAGGGATGAAGCTGCCACAGAAAAGGCCCTTCTCCTAGGCTCTGACAGTCTCATTGCTTGGCTGACAAGACCTGAAGAAGGCCGACTCTGTGGGACCTGACCGGCTGCAGGGATAAATTGCATTTGGAGACCAATAAAGCTCACGGAGTGATGGTGAGATATGGATATGCCTTGGGAGGCTCCTAATGGCTTGTGCGGCTGCATTTTGGACTAGTAGCAGTCTCTGAATGTTCTTTAAAGGTAGCCCCATATAAAGAGCATTGCAGTAATCAAGCTGCGAGGTGATGAGGGCGTGAGTGACTGTGAGACAATAGTCCCTCCAAATAGGGCCGCAATTGATACACAAGGCAGACCTGTGCAAATGCTCCCCTTGCCATAGCTGAGAGATGTCTTAAGCTCAGCAGTGAATCAAGGAGTACTCCCAATTGCGGACCCTCTCTGAAGGGGTCAAAAGTTCCCCCACCTACAAAAAGATATTGACAAAATTGAACGGGTCCAAAGACGGGCTACAAGAATGGTGGAAGGTCTTAAGCATAAAACGTATCAGGAAAGACTTAATGAACTCAATCTGTATAGTCTGGAGGACAGAAGGAAAAGGGGGGACATGATTGAAACATTTAAATATGTTAAAGGGTTAAATAAGGTTCAGGAGGGAAGTGTTTTTAATAGGAAAGTGAACACAAGAACAAGGGGACACAATCTGAAGTTAGTTGGGGGAAAGATCAAAAGCAACGTGAGAAAATAATATTTCACTGAAAGAGTAGTAGATCCTTGGAACAAACTTCCAGCAGACGTGGTTGGTAAATCCACAGTAACTGAATTTAAACATGCCTGGGATAAACATATATCCATTGTAACATAAAATACAGGAAATAGTATAAGGGCAGACTAGATGGACCATGAGGTCTTTTTCTGCCGTCAGTCTTCTATGTTTCTATGTTTCCCCGGGGATGGAAGGGCAGATGGTGTTGTTCCTGGGAGGCAAAACCCACAGTCACTATGTCTTGTCGGGATTGAGATTGAGCCTGTTAACACCCATCCAGACTCTCACAGCCTCTCGGCACCAGCACATCACCTCCACTGCTTCAAGACATGAATTGAGACGGGGTGGAAATTTACAACTGAGTGTCATCAACATACTGTTGATAACTCACCCCGTGTCATCAGATGATCTCACCCAGCGGTTTCATGTAGATATTAAACGGCAAAGGGGAAAAGAACCAAACCCTGAGGCATCCCACAGAAGTGGGACCTAGAGACCGACCTCTGCCCCCCTGCCAACACTGACTGTGACCAGCTAGCGAGGCAGGAGGAGAACCACCATAATACGGTGCCTCCCACTCCCAACCCCTCCAGTCGGCACAGAAGAATACCATGGTCGATGGTATCGAAAGTTGCTGAGAGGCCAAGAAGCACCAGAATAGAGGAATAACCCCTATTCCAGGCCCGCCAGATATTATTTATTAGCGTGACCAAAGTAGTTTCGATGCTGTAGCCAGGCCTGAAACCAGACTGATGAGGGTCAATGTTGAGTACACCTAATTTCTTGGCTTTGAAAAATAAAAGTGATTGTTTGGAATAAATCTTTTTTGCATACTATCAGCAATGAAATGCTATTACTGATATTTAATAGGTAGACTGTTTCCAACACTGACCTTGAACCAAGAAGACCCTATGAAATACAGTGATCATATATCTACTACCTAGACTACTACATTTAGCCTGTTAATTATTCAGTCTTTTCTGGGTAATGGAGGAGTAACTTATCACTTTTATTATTCTTTGCTTAGTTATATCCCTCTCCCATCAAAGTCTCGTTATTCTTTGTCGTTGATATCTTATTGCTTGAACTTATCAGTTATACCTAAGATATAGCCTCTTACTATTTCTTTAATAGAGCACTTATCTTCAGATAGTGGAATAATAATAGAGTTTTCAACATGCACAATTTGCTACAAAGATTGAACCCAAACTATATAAAAGTCTGCTCAGCCAGCTGAATACATTGCATGACAGATTCTCTTAGTAGTAACCCTATTTAAATAGAAATTTACTTCTGAATATTAGGTTCAGATTTTGGCTGAAGGAAACGTAAAACTACCAGATTTTTTTTCCAGCAAAAAAAAAGAGAAAAAGAAAGAAAAGAAAACCACCAAATGATATTTTTGATAGTAATAATGCCGATCTATTGCCAGTACAGTTTTAGAATAAGCTATTAGCACTTGGCTGAGGCATTCTGCACAATCACTATCTTGAGAAGAAAAGAAGAAAAAAATATTTACTGCTGGATAATGGTTATCCAAATATATGTACCTGCAATTATTTGCATTAACACACTCTGATTGTTTATTTATTGTAAACAGAAAATAACCAATCAATGTTTTCATAGGAAATTAATTGATTAATTGTTTTATTTAATTTGCTGTGGATACCTTCTGAGATTACATAATGGATACACATTTATTTAGCTTTCTCTTTTTCCTCTCTGATCCTGCTCCTTTCTTTAGTATTTTTATCCTAAGGCAAAGGAATAAAGAACTGTCCTCCATGCAGAGAATGATGAGGAATTTCTTTTCTGAGGCTATTCCTTTTTTTTCTTCTTTTTTAAAAGTATTTTTATCCTAAGGGGAAAGAGTAAAGAACTGTCCTCTATGCAGAAGGTGATCTTATTTGGAGTAATACCAGCAATGGTACAAATATAAAGACTTATTTCTGATATTCTGTATTTTATTAAGGGTTCTGCAAGTGATATCACAAATTTTGCTGTTTATTTTTGTTGACCATAACTTTCAACATCTTCTAATCAACTACTTTTACAAGAAAAATGAGTAATAATTGCAATAGCCATTTATTTTCCTAATGAGTGTAAACAATTCTATTCATTGGTATCCCATTGATTAAGGGGTAATTACATTTTCCTAATACAATGACATTATACAATTGAATATCTAAAGCAATAGATTTAGCTAGCGATATATTAATTTGAAAGGGTTTTTACCCTTTTATATTTTTAAGATAAAAGCAATAGCAATAGCAATATCAACAACAGCAGCAGCAGCAACAACAACAACAATAACAACAGAGTTGGAAGGGACCTTGGAGGTTTTCTAGTCCAACCCCCCGCTTAGGCAGGAAACCTTACACTACTTCAGACCAATGGTTATTCAACATCTTCTTAAAAACTTACAGCATCGGAGAATTCACAACTTCTTGAGGCAAGCTGTTCCATTGATTAATTATTCTAACTATCAGGAAATTTCTCCTTAGTTCTAAGTTACATCTCTCCTTGTTTAGTTTCCACCCATTGCTTCTTGTTCTACCCTCAGGTGCTTTGGAGAATAGGTTGACTCCTTCTTCTTTGTGGCAACCCCTGAGATATTGGAAAGCTATTATCATGTCTCCCCTGGTCCTGGATATTCCTCCTCCTAGGAAAAAGTTTTTTCTTGGGATCATTGTCTTTTTGGGTTTAACATTTCAGGTTTATGTTCCATGATATTTCTTTTGTCATCTTTTTATTTTATTTAACAAGAATTCTGTGAAAAAACATTCTTGCCTCCTTAACAGTAAGCTCAATCTTATTTTAGAACTTAATGCAAATGACTAATTTGTTAATTGGATATCCATAAAGTTATTATGTGATAAATTAATCAGAGTTTACAACAGAATGCAAAAGAACATTCAATAAATCCACAGCTTAATTTGAGGTTCCAGATATATTAGAGTGTTTGTTTTCTTTGTTTCCCATCTGTTAAACTGAATTCCAACTTTCCAACATGACATTTACACACAAACACTTTTTCAAACATCACCCTAATGCCTTGTGGCATTCAGTCAGCTTTTATTGAACTGGAGAGTGAATAAATTGTTATATCATATGTAGGAAGTTAGCTACTCCCCCTCAAGAGTAATAAAATATTTTAGGAAATAGTAAAAAAGCCAAAATATTATATTTCCCTGGGTAATAAATTGAGAAGCATGTTTTAAGTAAGAAACAGACTCACTCCTAGTATCTCCCATCTTTCTCAATGGGAAGTCTATTCTACATAACAAGCATCTATAGAAAGAACCATAATAGGAATCCCAAAGATCTCTCATCTGAGTAGATTACATTATCCAAAGCTGGTGGGACACAGACAAAAGCCTACAACATTAGTTAAGATCCCCGCCCCCTGTGAGTCTGACAGCCAATGGGATACATTTCTTACACAGGAACAGCAATTCTTAAGGTGGGGCCCAACATAGGGTATAAAATTCAAGCATTCTCAGCATATTAGCATATATGAGCCGGGGTGGCACAGCAGGTAGAGTGCTGTACTGCAGGCCACTGAAGCTGACTTGTAGATCTGAAGGTCAGCGGTTCAAATCTCATCACCGGCTCAAGGTTGACTCAGCCTTCCATCCTTCCGAGGTGCGTAAAATGAGGACCCGGATTGTGGGGGCAATAGCCTAGCTCTGTTTTTAAAAAGTGCTATTGCTAACATGTTGTAAGCCGCCCTGAGTCTAAGGAGAAGGGCGGCATAAAAATCGAATAAATAAATAAATAAATAAATAAATGAATGAATGAATGAATGAATGAATGAATGAATGAATGAATGAATGAATGAATAAATATCAGCCCTTCACTTCTTCTTCAATATCTTTGAGGCATATGATCCACCTTTTCCCAAGAACCTCAAATTATGTGGTCCAGCTTTCCACCATGTTTCCAAGAAGTCATCATGTTTCCAATGTCTTTTTGTCCATTTGGAACTGAACCCAGAAGGATATTTCTTACAACATATAGATATAGAAACATATCTGCACTGAACTAAAGAATCAAAAAATGCAAAAAATGCATATACTATAGGAGAAACTGGTTTTGCACCAAGTAAATTTGTATTGGTATAATCTTTTTAATAATAGAAATGCATTATATATTATATTTTTGGCATCAGTAAGTCAAAGGACATTAATAACACATTGTCTATATTAACAATCAATTAAAAACCCCAAAAAGTAATATCTAAGACATTTTTGCAAAACCATGTAATTTTTTTTAAAAAACCCCTGATATAATGAAGCAAATGCTCCAACAAGCACTCTCTGTGTTCAAACAGAGGCACAATCTAAGGAGATATATCCAGAATCTAATAAGTATGTTATCAATTATAAGGCTTTATAAGTGATAACTTGCACCTTGAATTTCCCTTAGAAGCAAACTGCATAGATAGCCAGTGCAGTTTATACTGCAGCAATGTTTGAGGTCATAGTAGTTGTCTAGTAGAATCAGATCCAAATCAGGTCTCTTGAGGAGCAAATTGAATTAATTAATTTCAATATTTCTTTATCACATTTTTCAAAAGGAAATATTGGCTGCTGTCTTCTATCCTTTCTTATTGGTTTAACTAGTTATGTCGGATAAGAGTGGTCTAGTCCAGAAGAAGCAGAGGCAAGGTGACAGAAAACCATTTTTTTTTTCTCAATAGTTACAGATTCAGGATCTGGATCAACAATACATGATGTATTGTTGTTGTGAGCCGCTCTGAGTTCTCGGAGAGGGGCAGCATACAAATCTAATAAATTATTATTATTATTATTATTATTATTATTATTATTATTATTATTATTATGTCGATACAACACAGCAAATGAGATCACTATGCTGGATTTTGTATTTCATTACCAGTCGGACACTTCCCAAGCACCTAGGACTGCGTGATGTAGCGGCGAATTATGTTTGCTGATCCCAGTAAAGCGGCCTTTTGCAATTGACAGATGGAGATTTTGTCAGTTCCGATGGTTTTCAAATGTCCGCTGAGATCCTTTGGCATTGCTCCCAGCATGCCAAGTACCACTGGGACCACTTTCACAGGCTTATGCCAGAGTCGTTGCAGCTCGATTTTTAGATCTTCGTATTTCGCTAATTTCTCTAGCTGCTTCTCCTCAATTTTGCTGTCCCCTGGGATTGCGATGTCGATGATCCATACTTTCTTTTTCTCCACAATCAGAATATCTGGTGTGTTATGCTTCAATAATAATAATTCAATAATAATAATAATAATAATAATAATAATAATAATAATAATTGTTTGTTGTTGTTGTTATTACTATTACTATTACTATTATTATTATTATTATTATTATTATTATTATTATTATTATTATTTCCTCTTTAGGTCTGCATGGCCAAAGACCTAGACCCTCTGCCATCTCATTGGATGTTGTCCATTGGCTTTGAATTCAGATTGATGTAAGTTATTTTATCTACTAAAAAAAAATAAATCAGTTTTCCTACTCCTTTTGTATTTTTTGATCCATACACTATGGTGGCCACTCTGTTTACTGTTGTCTGTACTGTTCTCCCACACACATTCCTCAATACTAGTCTTTACCTTATGACTAAACACACTGCTGGTAACCGCATTACCTAAACCCAATCCTTAAATCTGCTAGGGTTCCCGTACTGCAATATCAGTCTATATCCTCCTGCTGAAATAAATATTTCACAAGAACCAAATATACCCTGTCAATGTAAAATCTCAAACGTTCTTTACCTATTTTAATCTTTTATTTTTAAAACAGTTTCTTTTAATCAAATGAGAGGAGCTGATGGGTTGCCTATCCCAGCATGTGCATGCAGAGTCCAGCAGATTGAATGATTTATTTTATTTTATTTTATTTATTTGCCAAAACGTGTTCAAGATAGCAGACATTGGTATGGACACAAACAAAAGCAAAGTAGGTACAGGTAAATTTGGACAATAGGATAATAAAACAGGGATGGTAGGCACACCCCTTGCAGACCTCTTAGGAATGGGGTGAGGTTGACTGTAGACAGTCTAAGCTTAAAGTTTTTGGTGATGAGACCAATAGAATGTCCAACAGTCAAGAAGGCAACTCTGCAAGTATTGTGGAATGCAAAGGCACAGAAGACATCTTGGTATTCACTATGCCTAGTCTTAGCTTCAGCCAGGGCCGCCGATAGGGTGGTACTACTGGGAGTGGCGTCACGGGCCTGGGCAAATTGGAAAATGGGGGGGCCTGGCGCCCGCCAAAAACTCCCCAACCCAGATTGCGATGGGGAAAAGCGCGCCAAGGAAAGCAAAAGGACCAGAGACACCTCGCCAAACTTCGCCTCTGCGGAGCTTCTCTGACCGCGGCCCGCACCTTCTTCCCACCCCCGAGAGGAAAGAAGGCAGGGAGGCCGGCAGAAAGGCACGGAGCCCCGATCGCAGCCGCGGAAGAAAGCGCGGGGGTGACTTGGCTCTCTGGAAGCCAAGCCGCGCTGCTGGGGAAGCCGGGAGAGGACTGAGCCTGGCCGGCTTCTCCGCCGGCCTTGTGTGTCCCCCAAGGATTGCGAGGGCAAGAGAGCAGCGCCTTTCGGCCTCCGGAGGTACTGGGCCAGGGATTCGTGGGGGGCCGTGAACACCGCCCGCCGCCTGGAGCCAATCGTCTTCCTGCTGCTGGCGCTGGGAGCAGGTAAGTGCACGTGGCCAGCCGGGTGGGAAGGGCGAGGCGGAGGGCGAGGCAAGGTCCCTCTTTTCATGCATCCGCTCAGTGAGCCTCTCCTTCCTTCCCTCCTTCCATTTCTTCTTTCTTTCCTTCTTTCTTTTTCTTTCTTTTCTTTCTTTTTCTTTCTTTCTCTCTTTCTCTCTTGCTCTTTCATTCTTTTTTCTTTCTCTTGCTTTCTTTCTTTCTCTTGCTTTCTCTCCTTCATTCCCTCCTTCCATTTCTTTCATTTTTCCTCTTTCTCTCTTTCTCTCTTGCTCTTTCATTCTTTTTTCTTTCTCTTGCTTTTTTTCTTTCTCTTGCTTTCTTTCTTTCTCTTTCTTTCTCTCCTTCCTTCCCTCCTTCCATTTCTTTCATTCCCCCTCTCTATTTTTATTTCTCATTCATTCATTCTCTTTCTTTCTTTTCTCTTTCTTTCTTTTCTCTTTCTTTCTTTCCTTCTTTCTTTCTTTCCTTCTTTCTTTCTTTCTTTCCTTCTTTCTTTCTTTCTTTTGTTTCTTTTTCTTTCTTTCTCTCTTTCTCTCTTGCTCTTTCATTCTTTCTTTCTTTCTCTTGCTTTCTTTCTTTCTCTTTCTTTCTCTCCTTCCTTCCCTCCTTCCATTTCTTTCATTCCCCCTCTCTCTTTTTATTTCTCTTTCATTCTCTTTCTTGCTTGCTTTCTTGCTCTTTTTCTTTCTCTCTTTTACCTTCCCTTCCTCTATTTCTTCTTTTCTTTCTCCTTCCTACCTTCTTCCCTCCCTCCCTTCCTTCAGTCCTTCCTCTCTTACTCTCCCCTTTCATAAGTTTCCTTGCTTCCTTCCTCTATTCCTGTCCCTTCCCCCTTTCTTTCTTTCCTTCCTTCCCTCCCTCCATTTCTTGCTTTCCTTCTCCTTCCCCCCTTCTTTCCTCCCTCACTCCCTTCTTTCACTCCTTCCTCTCTTACTCTCCCCTTTCACCTCTCCTTGCTTCCTTTGCACCCTTCCTCTGTTCCTGTCCCTTCCCTCTTTCCTTCCTTCCTTCCCACCGTCCGTCCATTCATTCACCCATTCTTCTCTTGCTCACCCCTTTTACCCTTCCTTCCTTCCTTCCTTCCTTCCTTCCTTCCTTCCTTCCTTCCTAGCTCGCCCTCGCCTTTCTTCCCTTCCTTCCAGATGGGAGTGCCCCCTCAAGACACCCGCCTCACTGCTGGTACCCTGCTTTTTCTCTCCCCTCGTCCTTTCCAGCTTCTCACCGGTGGCTGCCGGGTGTGGGATCCCCCTCCCCTCTCCCCTCGCTAGAAAGCACATAGTTTTTTGTCAACAAGAAGGGAGAAGTGCCAAGGAGCCATAAATAAGCCTCACTCCGCCTGACCGATGCCCGGAGGATCTTTCTTTCCCTTGTCACTCCCGCTTCTTTCTTTCTCCTGGACGAGTTCACACAATCGGCTTAACCCAGTTCCTGAAATAGCCTATGGCAGTGCTTCCCAACCTTGACAACTTGAAGATATCTGGACTTCAACTCCCAGAATTCCCCAGCCAGCATTCACTGGCTGGGGAATTCTGGGAGTTAAAGTCCAGATATCTTCAAGTTGCCAAGGTTGGGAAACACTGGCCTATGGGACCGCCTCGCTTAGCGTGAAGCGGGAAATGATCCCCGGGGGATGGAGTGGCTTGGCGACTTAAAATAGTTTTAAAATGGGGGGGAAGACACTTAGGCTGTATGGGGCCCCAAAATTCCTGATGGTGGCCCTGGCTTCAGCTGTCTCAACTTTTGTCTTGCCATTGGACAAAGGTGTTAAGAGAGAATGAGGCTGATACATGCAAGTTGCCCTCATGTTAATCTAAATCATGTGCTAGTCTTGTCACTATCATGATTTGAAGGAGTATGCTTTAAAACATGTGTAGGGGGACTGTACATGATACTTTATTCTCTGTGTTTGTGTGTGTCTGTGTACACAGTATTTGATATTAACTTCTTAAATAAAACTTGGCTTTTCCTTAAACTGTCCAGAAGCTGCACCACACATTCTTAAGAAAAGTCTCAAAAGCTTTTAAGACAGGAGTTATGTGATTATTCCTACATTTCCTGAAGCAATATGGTACCTTTAAATCCAAAGCAATGCATGCAGTGATGGGCTGCAAATTTTTTTACTGCCACACTCTGGGTGTAGCTTATTTTTTGGGTTTGACTTGATAGTCATGCGACCAGGTAGGAATGGCTTGCCAGCCATGTGACCAGGTGGGAGTGGCTTGACAATCATGTGACTGGGGTGGCTTAAAGTTCATGTGACTGGGTAGGAGTGGCTTACTGACCAAGATAGATTTTCAAGTGCTTGGACTCTTTTTCCAGTTGATTAAGTTATTTGAATAACCACAAAAAGGACAAATAATAGACAGCATTATTTGTTGAGGAGCAGAGTAACATTTTAAGGTTTTGTACTGAACCCACAAGATTCAGTATGATAACAGATTAGGCAAATAGCTCAATTTTCTTAAATTGCTATAAAAGTTCAGCTCCAGATAATGATTAAAATAATTAAAGTGTTTATAGGTAAAAGCATACTATTTAATTATTTCCTATTTTAAAAGTAATTAAGGACCATGGTAAGGTACCAGAGAGGGAAGAACAATAAAAAACTATTAAGCATTCAATAAATAGTGCATAAACTTACTACCCCCACTGCATTTTCCCCCTTCCCCCGGTGGGGGCAGAAGCCCATAACTGAATGCACTATGTTGTTAGGACCGATAATACTGCCTCAGATTTGTTTGGGAAGATGAACTAGAATATAGGATGCTCCAAAAGCAACACTGTGCCTGTTTCCTTAATAAATTGCATGTAAATCCTGCATTTATGCACACTACATTTGGAAGGATTTTCTCCTAATCTAATTGCAAGTATTGCAGAACTTTGCTGTGAATTTTGTAGACCATATTTCTAGTTTTATTGGAAGTAGTACAAATTGTGTTCTAAACTTCTCTCCTTAATCTCTGTTGAAAGGACAATTCCTTATGTGCATGAAAAACTGATAAAACCCAAACAAAAGCACTTCCTCATGGTGTTTTCCTTCAGCTTTAATTAATTACTAAGGAGCAGATTGTAGAATGATAGGCAAGACATTCAAAAAATGACTTCGACAAAATCATTGCTAAGTAAACATAAGTGCATCACTTCTATCCATAAAAATTCATCTGGTATTTTCTTCTCCTTTCACTGTCACATATGGTGGTAAGCAGTGCATAGAAGTTTCATTCAAACCTTAATTTTCTTAACCTCACTTTCTTCATTTTTAGCATTTATTAACTTCAGCAATGAAGTTTTACTATGTCCTTTACACATAACCAGGGGTGGAATTCAGCAGATTCTGAGAGCTTCTGGAGAACTGATACTGGTGTGGGGTGGGATTGGAGATTTTGTAATATCTTTCCCCCAGGAGTGGGGAGGGAATAGAGATTTTGCAGTATCATTCTTTTGCCACATCAACCAAGCCAAACCATGCCCACCAAGCCACATCCACAGACCCAGTAGTAAAAAAATTGGATTTCACCACTGCAGGCAACCAAAAATCCATATGAAATTGTAATTTTACTGAAAGAAGTATTCCTGATGGAACGATGTATTGTTTCTGTTCTTGGATTCAGTCAACAATGCATGACCATAGATTAGAATTTTGTTATAAAAATCTTCAAAAACATTTCCACTTCACAAAATTATACTGGAAGATGTATTATTATTTCAATAAATTAAAAACAAAAGAAAAGCAAATACCTTTTCTTCTGAAATGCCGTAAATTTATTCTAAAATCAGCACAAAACTAGAAGGGAGAAAATAGGTAGGAGAGTGAATTAGCTGCTATTATGATATCAAAGGTTGGTATGTAGATTTAAAAAATATGAAAAAATGAGTTCAGATTCAAGCCTGCTAGATAAAATTAGACACAATTTGTTCTTTTCTGATCCCATGTTGACAGACAACAGTGATTTGTAGGAAGATAACTCCTGTACACTTCTAAAGATGAATTAAAAATTAGCACTTACTCATCAACAGATTGAATCATTGGTAGAATCATTTTCAGTGAAAGAAAAAAGTTGCCAGTAAAATGAGATTAAAATGCAGTTCTTTCAGCTTCTTATGAAAAAAACCCCCATCTTTCCAAGTGTTCTGTCGAGCTCTCTGGTAGAATCCTCCCAAAAATGCACAGATACAATTTCAGACACACACACGTTTGAAAATTCAAAACAATGTTCTTTATAATGAAAATTCACTTAAACCAAGCCCTCTTTTGGGATAGCAAAGAGCACTTGTCTCCAAACAAACTGGTAATTTGTACAAGTCCCTTATCAGTTCTGTGATACGTAGCTTGCAGCTGTGAGGCAATTCACAGTCCTTCTTTTTTCACAAACTGAAACACACTTTGCCCTGGTTTGGTTTCAAAGCGGGGAAAAATCAGCACACAAAAGGTCCAAGTCAGTAAAACAGTCACGAAACACAATGATCAGTTAATCCTCCACAATGGCCAAACCCACAGGCTGCTCTTTATAGCAGCCTCACTAATAACCACAGCCCCACAGGTGGCCTCATTTTCTTTGATAATAATCTCTCAGTTGTTTATTTATTTATTTATTATTTAGATTTGTATGCCGCCCCTCTCCGCAGACTCGTTGTTGCCTATGCATCGCTCCGCATGCGTGGCTGTATCATTAACTCTTGTTCTGAATCCAAGGAGGAGCTAGATAATTGATCTCCTTCTGAGCTGTCTGCCACACTCTCCTCCTCCCGGTCACTCATGTCTTCTTGGTCAGAGGAGCCTTCATCAGCAGATTCCCCCAGTGGGGGTGGGGTGGCAAAACAGGCCTGCAGCAGGTGGATGACTCCCCCACATCCACAGTCCTTGGGGCAGGAGCTGGGCCGGAGCTAACCACAACACCAAGTAAAGATTTTTACAAGGAAGTTCATAAAGTTGTCGCTTGGATAAATTAACTTCTAGAAACATATGATATTATGGGAACAAAATAAAATATTCCTTACCATTCAATCTTCCCTCATTCCTCATGCCAATATCTCAAAGTCATTTCCTGAACAAAAAAAGGAGAAATTACATTAAAACAAAAGACAGCAAATAGACCCAAAGAATAAAATTGACAAAACATGCCAACCTGTTCAGGTAAAAAACATTATTTCAGGATGCCAGACATTCGTCTCCTCAAAAAATAAAAACTCTTTTCTACCATGTGACTGCCACTTTAAACAGCAATGTTAATTAAGCAGAAAGTCAATTGAAATAATATGTGGGGGAGAAAGCCCAGCCACAGACATTCTCATTGGCTTTCCTGCCAATTATGGTTTCCAAAAATTCCTAGCGGGCAGGTTTTGTTTTCATGCTTTTGAGCAACAAAAGAAAAGTTTTCCAATTAAACAAATTACCCCAAAATTAATTTTGGCCACTTTCAGTCAGCTGATCCTTGTGCTTTAACTTGTATTATACCCTTAGAAATAAGCTCATTTTCTTTAACAGACTGCCTACATTCTGGATTATTTAACTCTGGCTTGAAAATTATTCTGTTTTTCTTCTAATAATATAAATCCAGAATTTGCTTAATGGGTAGTTCTGGATTTGTTTCTCATGTACCAATTTTATTTTCAGTGACTCTTGGAAAATAACTATACATACAAGAATTTTAGTCTCTAACTGTCACACATTTTAATGTTTTTCTGAAATATTTATTTCCATATTATATGATGCACTGGCTCTTTATTGTCAATTATTTTCCCTGTGTTCTTTGCAAAGAAGTTACAAGTCAAAGCAGATAATTGAATCATCATTATGATATCTTCTATGCAAAGTTGATCAGCTGCCACATACTAGTAAAATAAACTCATTTATTTTATAATGAATTGGGAGTGAGCCATGTTTACATAAATGTCCTTTATCACCTTACACAAATGAGGGTAAATAAAATCCATAGATAAATAGTAACACTAACATTAATATTCAGAATAACAACATTTTAAAAATAAGATATGCTTATAGAACTTGAAGAAATTATATGTTTACTAGAAATTACACATTTCTTTATAGATCATTCCACTCTCATGCCTTATTTCACCCTTCAATAATTTCAGACAGAATTTTAAATTATATGTAATTTTCAATGTTATTTGGATCTCCTTTTTTGAAGATAGGGATGATTGTGGCTAGTGACCATAAATTGGGTAAGAGGCTAATCCTGAAGGATTTTTCAAGAATTATGTTTAGAGGTTCTGCTATGGTTATGGAGAGATTTTTAAAGAAATATGCACCTATACCATCAAATCCATTGGATAGAGATGGTTTTAAGTTGCGTAATGCTTTTCCAACATTATCTTCTGTAAAATTGATTTGTGTTAGATTGTTGCAATTGTTTGGAGTGTCACTAGAAAATATTGGGCATGAGCCATGTTTACAAAGATGGACTGTGGTGAGACCCAAAGAGTTCAGTAGAGGGACAAGCTGAATGTGCTAGTCTTAGGTTCTATTCATAGAAACATAGAAGTCTGACGGCAGAAAAAGACCTCATGGTCTGCCCTTATGCTATTTTGCCCTTATGCTAGTCTGCCCTTATGCTATTTTCTGTATTTTATCTTAGGATGGATATATGTTTATCCCAGGCATGTTTAAATTCAGTTACTGTGGATTTATCTACCACATCTGCTGGAAGTTTGTTCCAAGGATCTACTACTCTTTCAGTAAAATAATATTTTCTCATGTTGCTTTTGATCTTTCCCCCAACTAACTTCAGATTGTGTCCCCTTGTTCTTGTGTTCACTTTCCTATTAAAAACACTTCCCTCCTGGACCTTATTTAACCCTTTAATATATTTAAATGTTTCGATCATGTCCCCCCTTTTCCTTCTGTCCTCCAGACTATACAGATTGAGTTCATTAAGTCTTTCCTGATACGTTTTATGCTTAAGACCTTCCACCATTCTTGTAGCCCGTCTTTGGACCCGTTCAATTTTGTCAATATCTTTTTGTAGGTGAGGTCTCCAGAACTGAACACAGTATTCCAAATGTGGTCTCACCAGCATTCTATATAGCGGGATCATAATCTCCCTCTTCCTGCTTGTTATACCTCTAGCTATGCAGCCAAGCATCCTACTTGCTTTCCCTACCGCCTGACTGCACTGTTCACCCATTTTGAGACTGTCAGAAATCACTACCCCTAAATCCTTCTCTTCTGAAGTATTTGTTAACACAGAACTGCCAATACAATACTCAGATTGAGGATTCCTTTTCCCCAAGTGCATTATTTTACATTTGGAAACACTTAAACTGCAGTTTCCATTGCTTTGACCATTTATCTAGTAAAGCTAAATCATTTACCATATTACAGACGCCTCCAGGAATATCAACCCTATTGCACACTTTAGAGTCATCGGCAAATAGGCAAACCTTCCCTACCAAACCTTCCCCTATGTCACTCACAAACATATTAAAAAGAATAGGACCCAGAACAGACCCTTGTGGCACACCGCTTGTAACCTGACTCTGCTCAGAATACTCGCCGTTAACAATAACTCTCTTCATTGCTCATATACATGCTTCATTCTTTCAATTTCAGACTGAAGCAGTCTTAAATGAACATAAATCAAATGTTGTAATTTGATATGACAAAATTCAAAGAAGGAGAATGTTATGCTTGATTAAGTTACACCAGAAATTAAATGGTAAATTTATAATGTAACCCAATATTGGTATTTCTCCTAGTATAGCAGACAACGAATATGCTTATTGAAAAGTAAAAATTTACAGGAAACAAAAACTTTTCAGCTACCTGAAGATAAAAATTAACATAATTTCTTCTTGCTACTTTTAATCTTTTCAAATAAAAGTACTCTAAATGCAAGTCTCATCTGAGCTCTTTTGCCCCTTTAACTCTATTTAACCTTCTGATTAATGGCTGTCTCAAAAGGAGAACCATTCATACATTAGTTAAGGAACTCCTGTTGAGATATAGTACATTTTTTGGCAACTGAATACCAATTTCCATAGAGCATGATTGGCCTTTGGAGAGCTAAAGAAATTGCTACCCTGCTTGATCAAATATAATTTGTTCTTTTTCATTAAATTACATTGTCATTTTTAATTAACAAAGAAAACTAGTATCTGTTTGGAATGGAGATCCTAGTTTTTGGAAAACGCTTTTCCTTCCTCTTCAGATATTTTTCAGAGGGATCATTCTGATACATTGTATTGCAAAGACAACATAAATATATTGCAAAAACCAAATTAAATTAAATTAAATTTGCATCCTTAGATATATTATTATTATTCTCTATTTTAATTTTATCTATTTGGCAAGCTATGGTAACGTACAGTATGTCCATGTAACATTAATGAAAACAGTGCCTAATGGAATATATGGTAGTATATCTAGTCAAATGAAAGGAAAGACTAGGGGCAGTGTGATAATAGTTTTCCAATATTTGAGGGGCTGCCACAAAGAAGCGGGAGTCAACCTATTCTCCAAAGCACTTGAAGGCAGGACAAGAAACAATGGATGGAAACTAATCAAGGAGAGAAGCGATCTTGAACTAAGGAGAAATTTCCTGACAGAACAATTAATCAGTGGAGTGATTTGCCTCCAGAATTGGTATAGGGCTTCCTGTCTCAGCAGAGCTTGTACTAGAAGACTTCCAAGGTCCCTTCCAACTCTGTTATTCTGTTATTCAGCGTATGCCATTCTTCTCTGTTCCCTTTTCCATTATTTTGTATGCCTTCAAGGCATCTAGCTGTGTTTCAACACTTGTGTTCCAGATGTTAAAGTAAAACGCCACATACCTGTGTCTGTGGTTTGTGCCATTTCCAAATGAATCCATCACACTAAATCATTTTCAATACAGCCCCCCACCCAAATAATTCTATTATTATATGCCTGCAGAAATAATTTTAAACTTTTTTTTCATGATACAATGTTTAGATTTTAAAAGAACTTTAAAAAGAAGCTTGCAATCACCTAGCATATCTGTCCTCATCTTATCTATTCATCTGAATGGAGACTTTCCAATGCCTGAAAGAACAAAGCGATTGTAAAGGCAATGCTCTGACTGTGTTCAATTGTAACAGGAGTGTAACAAGATCATAAACTTAGCTTTCTAATGATAATCTGCATTCCTGTAAGTTACAAAACACTCATGATCATGTAATATTAACATTGTGCATGAATAGCAAACCGTTTCAACAAATGGGCTTTGAAATAATGGTAGAGCTCCTTGGTAAATATTATTTAATGTGCAGACAACATATCACCTATCATCCATTTCCTCCCATTTATGACTGTATGACCGTAACTTGTTGCTTGTATCCTTAAGATTTTATTAATATTGATTGCTTATTTGACTCCTCTGACAATCATTAAGTGTTGTACCTCATGATTCTTGACAAATGTATCTTTTCTGTTATGTACACTGAGAGCATAGGCACCAATGACAAATTCCTTGTGTGTCCAATCACAGACATTTCTAAGAATGAAACCAGGAAATGATTGAATGCAAAAAATCCAGAAGAAAATGGACCTATTTTATTTATACAAACACATTTTGGATTTTAAAAAAATCCTTTCCCCCTTGCATGGTAGTATGTGCCGACTTCTTTTTTGCATTTCCAACAAATGGGCGATACCGAAGGAAACATTTTAGATATTCTGTATGGTGGAAGGTGCCATCTATAAAACATCTTAATTTGATTTTCTTTGAAAGAGATTGATTTTGTTATTTTCCAATTATACATCCATATCTTTTCCCAAGTATCTAAATCAATCTCTTTGCCAAAATTTTTGCACCAACTGATCATATTATCTTTCAATATCCAACCTATCGTTCTATGATTTAGTAAATATTTATAAACATTTCCAATTGTCTTTGTTTGATTTTGGAATAATAATTTGCCCAGTACATTATTTTCTTTTTTAAAAATATAAGTCTTTACGTCTATTTGATATCTAGAACTAATCTGCATATAATGCCACCAATCTAAATCTATACCTAACTCATATAACTCTTGTTTTGTTCTTAATTTTAATTGATTATCTAACAGGTCACTATATTTCCAAATCTTACCTTTTCCTTTAAGATTTGGGTGTACTATAGCTTCAAGGGGTGAGACCCATTCTGGCATTACTAAAAAGTGATTTTTCTTTATTTCATTCCACACTTCTATCAATGCCTTTCTAATAAGATTATTTTTAAAATATGAGTGGGTTCTTAACTTATCATACCATACAAATGCATGCCACCCGACCATCAAGTCGTGGCCTTCTAGATTAAGCAATCTTTGATTTTCTAGTGTGAGCCATTCTTTTATCCATGTCAGGGCCGTGGCATGATAATATAGTTTCCAATTTGGGAGACCAAGGCCTCCTCTTTCCTTACGATCTTCTAATGGAATAAAGTAGAGAATTGGATAAATGAAATAACAAAGGAGAAGATTAAAAAAATCTCCTGAATTTTTCTTATTGGGCATTTCAAATACAAAGTATAAAAAAGAAATTTACTATTTAATAATACATATATTGACAGCGGCACGAATAACATTCGCGCAGAAATGGAAAGAAAAGACGATACCGAAAGACACTGAGGTATTTAAAAAAATTATAGAGTGTGCAGAATTAGACATGATGACTAAACGTTTGAACAACCAAACCAAAACAGAATTTTACAAAATTTGGGATAAAGTATATGATTGGTGGAATGTTAAAAACAGTATTAAAAATTAAATATATAAGAATAAATGACTATTTAAAAACTATAAGATAGAATTATATAATTTATATTATAACTAACTTAGAAGTGTTTATATTGTTTCCTTTTTGTATTACTAATAATTTGTTTATTGCTTTTTGATATATATGTATATATAAGTATATTATTTTTTATTTCTATTTGTTAAAAAAAACACATAAAGAAATTTAATCAATAATCTTAATTTTAAAAATTTATAATTAAACTTAACAATAATGTAATCTTCAAGAGTGGCTTTTCTGCTTAGATCTGGTAATAGTTAGAGTTTTTTTTATATTCTGTATTAGTTAGACTTCTATGATAAGCGGAGCAATGGTAGCTCCTTAAATGTTTAATGTTGTATGTCTTTGTTTGTGTTCTTTTGAAAATAATAAAAAATATTTTTTTAAAAAAATCCTTTCCCCCTAAAACTATCCATCCAACACAACTACTTCTAAATACATCACCTAATGATGTGTTTACAATACTTGAACTTAATTTTGTAGGAGACGAGCATTAAATCTGTGGATTTTAAAAAATCAATTTTAGAAAGATTCTGAAAATAATAGCTCAACAAATACCTACAACTTGAAAATCTATTGCTAGTCAGAATATACAAAATTAGTGTAAGCAGACCATAAAGTAGCATAAATGAGCCAATGCCAGAGCTTTTAAATGCTGCTAAATTAGATTACACTTTAATTACATATATAAATATAGGCAATACATGTGCCTAGGAAATTAGTAAGAGCCCATATTTGGGATTTTGTTGTGGTAATAAGAAGGACAAAATGTCTCTGCTGTTATTAGGTATGTAACATAACATTCAGAGTACTGGACCTACTCTCACAGCTATGCTGGTCACCTATTGACTTATGTATGCAAAACAAGGTCTTAGTTGTTATTGGGTCGTCTATCCAATTCAGCATCTGAATATTTGCAGGGCAGCTTTTTTCCATTAATATCTACCATCTGATATGGCAACCTGGTTGCGGTATCTCTAGATTCCCTTGCTCAAAAGCTGTGGGATTCTTGTCTTTTCTACTGCTATCTAATTATTTTGGAATTGTATCTCCTGAATCTTTGCTGTAGGCTTTTAGAAAGTCTAGACGGTTTTAGCTAATTGACTAAATCTTGAAAGTTTCGATTAACTAGTTGACCCTCTTATAATGAAATGAAGTTCATTTCCACTGAGTGTGAGGATTGAAACCATTCCCAGGGTTTTACATTATGATTAATGGTTTTGACTTGTTGATTTTATTTTGTTTTAATCTGAATTACAGAGGGAGATTTGTGTATCATTTAAAAAAAGATGCGATTTGAATGACCTATAAATTCTGTGCAACAATAAATCTATCAAACAGACATAGTTAGTTTTATTTTTCAATAAGAACATTTATTATATATTTCCATAGATTTCAGTGGACCCAACAAAATATCACAGTTTTTGGTGTCTTCTATGGGCTGGTCTCAATTATTAATCATAATCATTTGAAGTTCTACTGTCACTGCCCCATTTTTATTTTACATGCCACTGCTATTTTTATTCACAATATCCAAACAATTTGCACTGTTATCCAGAAACCCAGAGCATATTGATACACGAACAACATATCCTTTCATTCAGGAAAGAACAATCAAGTCTTCCAATACTGATATACCATTACCATAAAATTTGTAATTCGTGCTACATTTTAAATGTGTTTCCTAGTGATCATAAGGGGAGTAATAGGCATTCCAACAAATAGTTTGGTTATAAAAAAAAAGAAGAAAGAAAAGAAAAAATGGTTCTGGCCAGCTAAATCAATACCCTTTTTAAAAATATCTCAATATAATTTAGATACTAAAATTTAATTACATGTAAGATAATATTATACTGTATCATAAAAACTATATTAATAGTTTTAATAGTAGTATTAATAGTTTTAACACTATCTATAAGCGATTATCTATAAGTGACAATGCAAATTCCACATCTTAAGCAATTTCAAAATTTAAAAAACATGAAAACAACAATTATAACAATGTTACATTGTTATAATGCTGTAATCCAGCTGTGGAGGGATCCTGAGATGCCATAGGATTTGAGTTTTAGGAGTAGTTTGTAGTGGACCACTGAATCAAAGGCTTTGCAGTAGTCAATATAAATTGCATCCAAATTATTCCCTTGATCTAGATGAGTTGTCCATATACTTTTGCAGTGGAGGAGCTGCAGGTTGCAGGATAGTGTTTTTTTTAATCCAAATTGTTTGTTAGAGAGCAAATTATTAATTTCTAGATGGAGAGTAATTGATTTGTTTATAATTGATTCCATGACTTTGCATGGGACGCAACTTAGTGATATTGGTCTGTAGTTATCGACAAGAGAGGGGTCTCCTTTTTTGAAGATGGGGATGACTATTGCTTTCGACCATAGCTTAGGAAGTGTGCTGGTTCTGAAGGATTTTTTGAAAATTATGCTTAGTGGTTCAGCTATGGCAGAAAAGAACTTTTTTAGGAAGTAAGCACATAGACCGTCTGGTCCGATTGATAGAGAAGGTTTAAAGTAACATAATGCTTTTTCCACTTGGTCTTCAGTGAAGTCTACTTGGGTTAGGTCATTGAGGGAGTTTGTGGGGCGATTGATGAAATTGAGGGATGAGCCATTGCTGTTAACAAAGACAGAGCCAAAGAAAGAGTTGAGGAGGTTAGCTTTGAATAAACCGTCATGGTATTATTTTTGTTTGGTCCTTTGACAGGTGGGATAGGTCTAGAGTCTTTGAGTTTATTGTTGACAAAGTTGTAGAAGGCTCTATTAGATTTGATGCGTAGGAGGTTTTCCTCTTGTTTGCTGCAGTAGTTAAGGCATTCTGATTTTATTTGATTGCAAATGCTTTTATATCGGCTTTTGAAGTTGGAAACTTGTCCTTTTTTGTTTTTTCTCCAGAGATATTTTTTTTCTTTTTTGTTATTTTCTTATTGAGATGGGGAGGTTATTTATTTTTTTGTGTGGTACATGTTAAAGGTACATGAAGTCTGATAATAATTTTCATTTCAAGTAGGAATGTGTTGTAGAGGTCGTGTAGTGTAGCATTCAGAGAATAGAGAGGTGGGCTTCAATGAGTTCGTCGTTCGCTTTTTTGAAATTAAATTTTGTTGTTGTATTATTTTGGTGGATCATAGTGTGGCTTAGGTTGATGTCTAGGGTATTAAAAATATTTCGGATTTGGAGCCTTTAAAGAAAGGTAAAGTGAAACTGCACATAGCCATGGGGGGAGGCCCTATTTCTGAGCAAAAGAAAATCCAATAAGCATAACTTTTTTCAGTTCATTTCTACTTTTCTAATGATCAGGAATGTTCAAAATAGTGATCCAATGCAAAAAAAGGGGGGGGAGGTTGAACTGGCAGCCTAAGCTAGATAAAAATGAACAAAATTGCACAAAAAAGCTTTTATGAGCAAAATAAAAATATAAGTAATAATGTTTTCATCTCAATTTTACTTTCATTGTGTTCGTAAAAATTCAAATTAGTACCCCAGTGAAAAAGTTTTCAAAAAGACCAAATCTAAATACCTAAATTAAGACATTTTTGGTCCGGGTCGTATACAACCTGAACAGTACAAGTGTGACTTTTTTTGCACAGCAAAAACTAAGCCCCAAAAACAATTCTCAAAGAAAGAACCCCTCAAATGATACAAAGTCATGAAATTCCAAGTTTCAGATATGCAGGGAAATTTTTTTACAAGGTCTCAACCATGGCTTCTGGTCACATACAACCCAAATGGAAGTTTCTCCTTAATTCCAGGTTGTTTCTCTCCTTGATTAATTTCCATCCATTGTTTCTTGCCTTGCCCTCTAGTACTTTGTAAAAATAAGTTGTTTTTGTTGTTTTTGTTGTTGTTGTTATTATTATTATTATTATTATTATTATTATTATTATTATTTAGATTTGTATGCCGCCCCTCTCCAAAGACCCCCTCTTCTCTGAAATATTGGAATACTGCTGTCATATCATCCCTAGTCTTTGTTTTCTCAAAACTGGCCATGCCCAATTCCTGCAACCGTTCTTCATATGTTTTTGTCTCCAGGTTCTTAATCATTTTAGTTGCTCTTCTTTGCATTTTTTTCGAAAGTCTCAACAGATTCAGAAGGATCTTGACAGACTTGAACACTTGTCTGGTCTAACAAAAGTAAGTTTAATGGTGAGAAAGTACAGCTTTACACTTAGGCAAGAAAACCCAAGAATACAATATAAAATAAGTGGAATATGGCTAAATAACAGTAACTGCAAGAGGAATCTTGGAGTCCCTGTGGACAATCACCAAATGTCTTTCGTACATAATGTTTTTTTAAATTAATAAAACAAGATAAAAGAAAAACATCTCTGTTGAAATTATTTATTTATGTTCTAAAAAGAAAAGAATCCTAATCTTGTGTAATCCTGTGGCAGAAAAACCCTGTTCAGCTTTTTTTTTAGATTCATACAATTAAGATGATTTTAAGAATTTGACATGAAGAGTCTTTTTACCCAAATGGGTTAAGTGGTAGCTTCTGATGTGAAATATATTTAACTTCAGCCTAAATTAATTTGAGTCATTTTTCTTGAAACACTTTGCATATTTAACATGTGGAACTTCACAGTGAGCTAGTCCTAATATGACTATTTTATTTCTCTGAAGATATATTTTAGTGATGACTGCACAATAAATCTTTCAAATGGTTTTATTAGAATTGTGGAATTATATGTGAGATATTTATTTTATCAAGATTCATGCTAATTGGAAATTCTGTTACCTTGGCCTATTTACTTTGGATAACAATTTATTTAGCTATTTCTTTATTTAAATAATTTGTATAAAGTGATATAAATTGAAATAGCTCATATTTCATTTCAATAATGTAATTCTGTGATATATTAGCATCACTAATATACAAAATTATCTTGATAATACATGATTTGCTTATTTTGTAGTCATATTTCAAATAACCTAGACATATACAATCATAGCCCCATGAAATGTGTATTTATCAAATATCTGTAGACTAAAAGAGCTTTCTCATTTGTTCAAGTTTTCTTGTTTTCTTTGCTTTTATCTTGCCAGTTAGAAGTACACACATATTTGTCAATATTCTTTCAGCCAGAAAGTAATTGTTATTCTTTGTGCATAGGGGCCAGAGAACTAGGAAGTGATACTTGTTGCATAAGAATTAGTTGCTGGAAGGACGGAAACATTCTGACAATTCGCTATGTATTGTAAGAGATATTTGGTATGCTTGCACATACAGAGCCTCTTCTTTCTACAATTTCCCCATGGAGAGAGTATTAGATTCTCCAACCTCATGTTTTTACCTGGAATTCCATGTATGCAGTAGCAGACATCTTGCTGTTATCCCACAGCCAAGAATTTAATAAACCCTATTCTCTGCATTTTCCCAGTCTCTATTGTTGTTTTTTATACATTATGTATACAGAGCAAGGGTAGAAGGATACAAGTATATTCTCTCAGATATAACTAATATAAGAAATTTAATTAAAAGTATTTTGAATAATAGTTCTTAAGTAAAAACTTCTGACAATCATTCTCAGTAAAGCATTTGGAAAGTAAGGATTGATAAAAGATTATACTATACTTATATTAATATTTTGGGCTATTTTTGTCTCTATTTTATAGCTATTTTTTACTTAATAGTGATAATAAATGTTATTTCTTTTTTTCTCTCTTTTTATTTTATACAGCAATTGGCATGACAATAGTGAGGCAACCATCCTTGTGTGTGGGATTTTAGAGTAAACATGGATGAAAAGATCTTTAAATTCATTAAATTTACTTCTTCAAAAAGAACAGCATAAATTATCCTGAAAATGCTTGTTTCAAATTGATGTATTCCATCCAACAATGGTTTTCTTTTGCCTTGCCAGAAATAATCCAACAATCAAATAAACCAACAATCAAATATTTGTTGACCTCCATCATTAGCATTTTAATCATTTAACACTTTCAGCCCAGCAAACATATAAATATAAATTGATTAAATATTTGGGATGTTGCAATCTGATTTGCCTTCAAGTCATCACCGAAAATACACGAGTACATATAGTAAAGCATGTGTCTAATGTGACATTAGTAAAACAATTCTAAAGCAAAAAGGGGGGGAGGCAATAGATAATGATGATCTTGGATGAAATTCTAACCATTTGTCCCCTCCTAAGGATGCAATCAACTGTGCAAAAGTTAGCAACAACTTAAAACAAATTGCATTGGAATGCAAGAGATGATTTAAGAAAAAGAGGAATCTGGAATTCATAACAAAAACGTAGGTATTTCTTCAGTATTAGGGTTTAACAATGCTAGAGATGAGAGGGGATGCTTAATTTGATCAATTTGCAGAGCTACTTTAAGCATGCTTATTCAGAAATAGATTTCATTTAGTTCAGTGAGTTTAATTCCCAGGTAAATAATTTTTGGATTGCAGTCACAATGTAATAAAAGCACACATTGTTCTTACTGAGAGTTATAATAATGAAGACTGTTCAATATATATTTTGGAAAAATTCAGCTGATTACAGAACAAACTTCTGATTGCTTGCTCCTCCTTTAATTTAAAAAAATGACCAAAATGGTGTGTGTGTCTATATTTGTCTTGCAGCACGTAGTGTACATCTTGTTAAATAAAATGATTTAAAAAAAATTTTTTTTTAAAAAAAACTAAAAGCATAAGAAACTGGTCATTCTGTTTTACTTTTAAGTTTTATTTTTATTTAGCACATATTTAGCCCATAACAAAAAATATGCCCCCAATTCTCATTTTCTCTCTTTCCCTCTCCATAATTGTATTTCTCATCTTTATAAGTAAGTAATGAACTTGCATATTTTAGAATAGAACTCACTATGTGAGTATGTTCAAGTTAGGTTAAAATTTATCACTCAATTCAATTCACTCATATATTCATTTGAACATTTTCATTTTCAATGCAGAAAACATCTTACCTCAGACATTTTTTTCAGTAAGTTTCCTTTCTTCCATCTATAGACTTCCATGACAAAAAGCTGAAAAAAAGAAGATACTCTTCTTATGAAAAATTCTAAATTATGTAACAAGCATTCAAAAATGAAATGCAAAGTTTCAAAGAGCTGTAAATGATAGAAAATCCATATTCAGGAAATTGTGGGGCCTGCTGATGCAGTCTTCCTTTACAATCATATGAAGAAATGAAATGTCCACAGTTACTTCTCAATAATGTCCAATTCTTTGTCTACTTTATCAACGTCACCTAAATTTCAAATGAAAGAGAGATCTTTATCTAATCCTCTGTCTAAATTATAGCTATTTCATGCCCTTCAGTGTTTCTCAAGCTTTTTCTAATGAAGATATTTTGTTTGTCCTGGTATCTTACAAAATTTAGTGTTTTAAACAGAATGTACACTTATTCATTGAACATTTGATTATACTGTATTCATTTTTATTTGTGTTTGAATTTACTAATTGGATTTTTTTTCCCAATACTGCATAATCACCAGCTAAAACTGAAATATATTATTTTATTTGAGCTATAAATATTTATTATTTTAAAAAGGTGTATAGAAATATTATTATTATACCTCTATTGGGAATTAAAAGGGTAAATGTATCCATGTCAGTTCTGTCTGACTTTAGGACATGGTGCTCATCCCCATTTCCAATTGACCAATGAAACTTGATTTCAAATTATTCTGCCTGGTTCTAAGCAAAAGTTAAGCTGATGAATCTGGATCTGACCCAGTTGTACTGATTCAAAATGTTTTATGTATTTGAATAGAAGGGGTCACAATTGATCCTAAAGAACTGGCACTTCATTCATGGTATATTTTCCCCCTCTTGCCTTTAGATTACAAAACATGGCTGATGTGTTTCCAAGTTTATAGCTGATTTCTTGTGGATTACATAGCAGCATGTGGCTGAAGATTATTGCTGTTCTCTAATTTCACATTTGTTTTCAATTTGGAAGACAAGAAAATAAATCGGACTGTGATTTTCTACCCACATTGGATATTATTGTTGAGTAAGTTCAAAGAAATGCTACAGTAGCTAGCCTAAGCAGATTTAACAACATTAAACCAATGACAACCATCTTTCTTTAAAATGAAAATTCATAGGGTTTTGATTGCTTTTTTTAAAAAAACTAGGCAGCAAAGTATGCAATTCAAGTTGATTTGAATTATTTCCCTCCAGTGCATCTGTAGATTGCAAGAAGGTCAAATGTTGCACTAACTTTAGGGAAAAAAATAGAAAAATATAGAGAATACACACTTTGGTTATCTGAAGCTCACAGCTTTGGGAATATCTATTTACCACTTAGGTTTATGTGTAACTTTTACATTAAGAAAATAAATAGAAATAGCAAGAAATCCAGGTAAAAATATTTTCCCCATGATATCACATCAATCCATGTCAGGCTTATTCTACAAGAACTAGCAAAACTTGGAGTAAAATAGTTAAATATTTGTATTCTCTGCATTACTGTCACTTTTGCAGCCCATTCACTTCTAAGAATCAGAAGAGAAGCAAAACACCCAATTCTAATATAATATCCTTATTATAGTTGAGTCAAGAAGAGATTAGCAGTAGTTTTAAAGCATGATGTGAGTATTCTCTCTTTTTTCCTCTTTTTTGTTTCTTTTTTAAAAAGTCAAATTTGCATTAAATCCATTTTTCTCCATATAAATATCTTTGACTTTACCAGGGTCTTCTAAATAAGCACAAGATGACATCTTGAAAACAGCATATTAAATGAAAGTATGTTCAGTTGGAATTAATAGAACCAACATTTTTGTAATGGTTATTTCTAACAAAAATAGGGAAATGTTATTTTTTTCACTCTTTCCTATGTAATTTTTATTGTTGCAGTATCCCATTAAAATATATTTTCCAACAATTATTAAATATAACTTAGCATTTTCATGGTGACATTTTGTAAGATAAAAATATCCCCAAGATGAACTGAACCTCTTCTATTTTGTTCAAAGTATACAACAAAAATGCTGAACATCCTTATCTGAACTTTGCCATTTATTTGCACATCAAAGAGAGCATTTTAACAAAACAAACCTGACTCATATCTCTTTCTGACTACATGTGCAACAAAAGCTCAGGTCTGCAGAATTACATAGCAAATGTCTAATTTAAATTTTTCTATTGCTTGGTCTTTATGAGTTCCTGCTGTTTAAAACCTATTAAATTTGCCCTTCTTCATAAAAGATAACGGGAAACAAAACAATATTCTGAAATAGAATGAAATAGATTTCTTCTTTAGAACAGAGACATATTTTAATATGAAGAAGAGGCAGCAAAAATTGGGTTCCCAAGGGAAAAAAATCTACAAGTTACAACTTATAGTTTAATGGGTTCTTGCAGGAGGAAGAAGGCCTATAATAGGAGATAGAGATTATTGAATCATATGGATAGGTTTCATTTCTGAATCTAATGATCAATAATGGTAATCCTGGTGGAGACTTACCGGAAGAAACAGATTCTGGAATTCTCACATGCTTGCCTAACAAATGCATATTTAAAAGATAGATTAGATGACCCCAAATATTAACTTGTCAATTAATATTTTAGTGCATATTTATATGCACTAAATTCATGATCTTCGAACATAGCTTTCTTTTCTTCTGGATTTTTTTTTTAAATCTAATGGAAGTAGCCTTAAGATACTAAAAGTGCTATGGATATTCATACTTTAATATGATGACTTAAATGTCATAAGGCTTCTTAGGCAGAAATTTTCAATTGTATGCTAACAAATTAATTTAGCAATGTATAAATATCTAAATATTATTAGTTTGAAGTAACACATCTGAATGATATCATATGAGGAAAGATGTTCTATATATTTGTAAATACTTAAGCCTATATTTATCTAATTATGATATGTGATCACTCTCACAATTTCACTGATAGCTTGATAGTTATCAGATTTGATATCAATTATGGTGATATGTTGCAAAAAATTTTTGTTTTCATTTAGTTTCAAAATTGTTTAAATCAAATAATTCTGATTCAGTTTTTTCGTAAATAAATCCTTTTCTTTAAAAAGAAAAATATTTTAACAGATTAACAGAGTTGGAAGGGACCTTGCAGGTCATCTAGTCCAACCCCTGCCCAAGCAGGGGATCCTACATCTGCCTCTACCTAGGATTGAACTCACAACCTCATGATTGTGAGGCAAGAGCTCTATCTGTAAGGTCAGAGATTGGTAAATTGTTATTTTAAGTTCGTTAAAATAGTTAAACTCCCTGAAAATTTGAACAAGTTGAAAATTTTGACAAATTTGAAATTAAAATTATTCCTGAAAAAAAAATATTTAAGGTTTTCTAGAGTTCAAGAATAATATATATCTGAAAGGATGGTCATCAAATTTTCTATGTAAAAGTATAAAATGTATAAAAAAGTCACAATGGAAATTTCATATTAATCTACATGTCACGGAATGATTGTTGAAAATATGTGATCAGCATATTGATCCTGTTTAGGAAACTTTAATGTTTGTATCTTCTCACATCCAGCCAAAAAGCCATGTCTAGCAATCTATAGAGAGGGGCGGCATACAAATCTAATAAATAAATAAATAAATAAATGAATGAATGAATAAATAAATAAATAAATATTCTAAATATAATAGCATTCAATAAATATTAATTTACATGGGTACTTCTGAGTCCAAAAATATTCCCATTGTAGTAGTGGAAAATATTTTGGTGTAGTCTGATATTTTATTTATTTTATTTTATTTATTGATTTGTCAAATATATATAGGAATAGGATAGTAGTAATTTGCATAAACATAACATAAGTAAAAGTAAGGACAAAAGAGGACAATAGGACAGTAGGCACAGGGATGGTAGGCACAGTGGTGCGCTTATGCACGCCCCTTACAGACCTCTTAAAAATGGGAAGAGGTCAACTGTAGACAGTCTAAGTAAGGTTAAAGTTTTTGGGGTTTAGGGAAGAAAATAGAGTCAGGTGGTGCATTCGAGGCATTGATCTATTGCTGAAGTCGTATTTTTTGCAATCGAGTTTGGAGTAGTTTACATTTAGTTTGAATCTATTACATGCTTGTGTATTGCTGTGGTTGAAAGTAAAGGAGTCATTAACAGGAAGAACATTTTGGTATATGATTTTATGAACTACATTTAGATCAGATCGTAGGTGGCACTCACGGTCACGAGATTTGGATAATTTCTCGCATACATAGAAGCAAAAAACCTTGAAAATCACCCAAATCTCACACGCAGGATGATGCTCATGCAAAATTTTGGTTGCTGCGCAGAATGAGAGTAATTCTTTCAAGTTTGTTTCATCCAAGTTTGTATTTTGTATTTTTATTCTTTTTGCCAATGTATAAGACAGAGAATTTGTTGGTTGAGAAGTTGCCAGTTGTTTGACCATTCTGTTACATGATCAAGGTCTTTTTGAAGGGTAGCAGCATTGTCAGTGGTGTTAAATAGTTTAACATAATCAGCAAAGAGAACACAGTTGCTTATAATATGATCACAAGGATTGTTTATGTAGTGTATGAAGAGTGTTGGTCCTAGAATACTGCCTTGATGGACACCACTATTGCCAGGAGCAGGATTTGATATGGCATTTCCTATTTTGACCATTTGTTGTCTGGTAGACAGAAACACAGTTATCCAATCATGTCTAGAGATGCCACAGGATTTTAGTTTCAGAAGTCATTTGTTGTGTACTACCGAATCAAAGGCTTTACAAAAGTCTATGTAAATTGTGTCTATTATTTTACCCTGATCAAGTTGAATGGTCCATATGTTTTTGCAGTGTAAGAGTTGCAGATTACAGGGTAATTTTTTGTAAATATCTATGCCACTAAGGTACTCAATCTTTAAATTTATCAAATACCATGGATTACAGCCGTTAAAGTATTTTTTGCATCGATCCAAAATTGCCTGTCATCAGGATAGAGCCTTAAATAATTTTATTTATAATTATGTAATAAATATTTATAAGCACACACACACACAATGTAATTGTGTGTGTATGTGTATGTGTGTGTTTCTGTTTGTTTTTGTATCACCTAAAAGCAGATGTTCCTTAACATCTCAAATGGATGTGGTACAACCCTGCTTCACTAATAAAAAAATTAAAATGACCAATGGCATTTCTATTGTTTTTGTGTGTGTCATAAGGTGCTGTCATGCACACGTTGGGCATTCTGATCCTAAAGAAAGGAGAGAAAAACATAGTTTTGATTATTGAAACTTTTTGAAATAATTATTTCAATGACTTCATCTGAAGATTCTTATAGAGTTTAAGGATAAAATATTCTTAAATATTTTCAGGATAAAGGAAAAAGAGAGAGATGGGGTCCTCTCCCCAAAACTGAACATGCTTCCAATGGGTTAAGCAAAAGAATGTTCAATTTTTTTTATGAGTCTCTCAGGATCAATTAACTTCAATTTTTATATTAAAATGGTGGGTTCTTTTATAGGTACATACATTTCTATTGAGTTATGGGAGGATTTATCCAGTATAGAATTAATTACCTAGCTTAAATCTTGTTCCAAAATGCAAGCTCCTGGGAAATCTGCCAAATTTAGAATAGTCATGTGGATTAAATTTCAGAATAAATGAACTGCTGAATTGTTTCCAATATATATCCTAACTTTCAAACGTGTTTCATATTAAATGGTTTAATCAGTAAAAGTTATAACTTTATTAGAATTAATGCTAAATAAGAATATGGAACATCTTTCTAAATGATATGTAATCTCAAAAATTGTTATTATTTGTTCCTTTTCATGTAAAAGTAAATAATTAATTGATTGCTCAATGTTGGTCATTGATATGCCACTATTATGTAGGCGTGAAATTCACTCCCCCTCTACTGGTTCTATGGGCATGACTTGGTGGGCATGGCAGGGGAAGTATACTGCAAAATCTACATTTCCACCTGACTCCTGGGGAAGTTGGGTGGAAAGGTAGATTTTGCAGTATCCTTCCACTGCCATACCCACCAAGCCATGCCTATACAACCAGTAGGGAAAAAATTTGAATACTGCAAAATTACCATTTCCACCCGACTCCAGGGGAACGAGACTGATAATATCCATTCCTGGGGGAAAGATATTGCAAAATCTCCATTCCCACCCATCTGGGGTCAGCCAGTGTTCGTATTTGCCAGTTCTCTGGACTATTCAAAATTTCCACACTGCTTCTCCAGAACTTGATGAATATCACTCCTGCTATTATGTCATAAGGACTGATCACACATACAGGCACAATTCTTAAGATAATTTGATTCTATTTTGAATATATGGAATAATCAACAGAGATTAAACTGTGATCATCAATAACAGGATGTCATTGGTTCAATTGGTAAAGAAAATCTATAAGAATTGCTGAAAGATTTCTGGAAATAATATTTATTTATAAAGCAGATAAACTATTGATCATGATGTTTCCTTCTGTTTTTCCATCTGACTTTGAGTAATAGGCAGAGGACAACCAACAAATTAAATAGAACTTTCCAAATACATGCTAATAAAGATAGATTTCTACCTGATATAAACTTGTCGAATAAAGAGATAATTTTCAAATAAAATAATTTGGCAAATAAGGGGATATAATAGGAAACAAAATGAGCCATCTTGGGGGGGGGGGGTGAAGGGAGACTCGTTATACATATATTTGAGTCAACAGTCTCTTTTTATAGCATATTTTATATAAGTAACTAAATCATTGGCAGCATAGTAACACAATTATAATTTCCTTTTTTAAAGATACTATTTTAAAATGCCAGCTAAAAATATATATTTTGGGGATGTATATTGAACCAATTATAAAGAAATAAATTAACAGTAAAATTCTTATTTCAGTTGTTTAGGGATATCAAGGAAGAATATCAGTAAAAAACATGATTTTAGTTCTGCCCTAATTGGAAAAATGGTCTGAAATTTAAGTCAGTCATGATGGAAACAGTCTCTAAATAACAGGTTTGATGGATGTTCTTAGTTAAATGCCTGAAGTTGCTATCACTGAAGTACAGAGTCAGTTTATCCATTTATAAAAACTGATATTAATGCAATCAAAACAGAAAGCACAAAGCGTGTAAGATTATTTTAACATATTATTTTGATCAATTAAAATAGCTGTAAGAAAATATAATAATACAACATCATAAATTCTAATCAGAATTGGAAACCAGAAACTCTAAATGAGTTTTCTTTTTTTGATCAATTATTGTTATAACCTTAAGAAAATTGAAATAAATTTCTGCTTCAATCTTATTGACTTATTTCATTAGCAAGGAAGATAAGATTCCTTGAGGGTGAAGGTATTTAGTAAGAAATTGCTGTTCTCTTGACGTAGTCCATTCCCAATCAACATTTATCCATTAGAGTATTGATTTTTTGAAGCCAAGAATACAGCTCTTTTATTATACAAAATATGATAACTTCTCATTAGTAATCTTAGAAATGGCTGTTATTTAATGGTATTATATGCAGAGCTTATTTTTAATGTTACATGCAGTATAATTACTTTATAGTAGATATTGCTGCTTTTTAAAATCATAATTTATATAACAGATATTTATCATCCTTTGATATTTTCCACATTGGGTAATATATTTTGAGGAAAGAATAAATAAAGGGTCAGGAATAAATTGTTCTTCCAATATTTTTGCTGCTGCACCAGACATTTTTAGCTCAAGTATTCTTGATCATTATTGTAATGATGATCACATTACGTAATGCTACTCTACAGAAGTTAGTATAGAGATAATACCTTTGCAAGGCCTTTGAATATCAAAGAAAACCTAGAATTAATCAATTGTTTCATATTTCAGAAGGCCCTGGACAGTAAAATGTCACCTTTAATTAATGTACTTATAGCTACTGAATCTGGGCATCTTACTTTGTAGTCCTAGCAACGCTTGTTCAGAAAAAATAAATACACTTAGCTGACTGCATGTTTTGTTTTATTTCTGAGAACTATGCATTCATTGAACAACAGAAGCAGCACAGCATAGCTGAAGAATATGGTAATATTAATTATTTAATAACACATTATTATTTAAAGTGGTATTGGTAATTATAGTTATTTAACTTGGCAAACCACCTATAAAACCTTATATGGCACAGGGCCAGAATATTTACAGGACTGTCTCCTTCCACATAACTCCCAGAGACTTATAAGAACACACAGAGTTGGCCTCCTTCGGGTCCTGTCAACTAAGCAATGCAAGTTGGTGGGGCCACAGGGGAGGGCCTTCTCTTTTGTTGCCCTAGCTCTATAGAACCAAAGCCCCCCCCCCCCCCAACAAGGTCCGTACTGCTCCCAGCTTGTTGGTTTTTCATAAGGCCACTAAGACCTGGCTTTGCCGGCAGGCCTGCGGCCCATTAATTTAACAACTATCATGGCCATATTGTATTAATATTATGTATGCATATTAATGGGATTATGGTTTTTAATTAAGATTTTATAGTTTAGTTGTTATATTTGGTTTCTTTTTATTGCCTTTGTAATTTTATACTGTTGTAAGCCACCCTGAGTCCTTCAGGATTGGGTGCATAGAAGTCGAATAAATAAATAAATAATTTTTCTGTAATCATTTCTAATGTCTATAACTCTTTCAACTTCCTCACTGTTTTAATACTGTGATATATATTACTGTTCCTAATAGTTATAACTATGTCATATTTTTGGAAGTAGAAGATGACATTTTTCAAACACTTTGAATCCATGCTATTCAGTGCAAAATCCAGAGATAAAGAAATGTTGTCATAGATGTCATGGTAGTATATGGCAGAAGCAAGGGTAAGAATACTGATACTTGTGGCATTGGTTTTTCCTGCTTAAACATATAACCTTGCTTTTCTTCACATTAGATTTCATGTTGTTGAATAGTACCCATTGTTCAAGTCTGTCAAGATCTTTTGGATCCTGAGCTTGTCCTATGGAGTGTTGGCTTTTCCTGCCTGCTTAGTGTCATCTGCAACTTTAAAAATGCAAAATATATTTTCATTTTCATATAATGAATTGTATGAATGTATGCATATGAATGTATAGGTAACATATATGCTAATTTTTCTCTCTGCTCCCCAATTTATTCCATGGAACTGGAGACTAAAATTGTAGAGCTTCCATTTTTATAATGGACAAAGTGATGTTTGCATCATTTTATTATGGTACATGCTTTTATAAAAGTGAAATGCAATTTTCCTTATGCACTTCTTATGCCACTAGAAGACATAGATACACTGGCTGCTTAGGAAAATAGCAAAGCTTTCTTTTACATTGTACGATCATTGGGTTATTACTGCAATTTATAAATGCCAATAAATAAATTGAAACTCAATGGAAAGGAATAATGCTGTCTTTTCTGTCTATGATGCTAGAATAATAAGTATTCTAAAACCTAATCTACAAAATTTAAATATTCTGAGACAATTTGTTCAGGATTTATGAAAGTTTGGAAGGCAAAAAAAATATGTTCTAGAAACAGAATGCCTCCAAAACTGCCTACAATTTATTGGTGTAAAACCCACTGAAGATGGAGAGGTTGTGCTTAAAGGTTGCTTCTTGTGCTTTAAGACATTATTAAGCAGTTGTCCAAGCAAGTCAGATCATCCAGAAACAGATTTTCATCTAATGATGGAAGGACATACATTATCGGGTGTTCTTTTTACTTTCTGCTTGGCTCTTTTCCCAGTTAGTCTACTTTCTATAAATGAACTTATGGATATACTGGTGACAAAATCACAAGTCTGACTCTGGCTTTCTAATTTGGTGAAATAGGTCACCTTCTTTTGTACTTAGCTGAAAAACTGAACACAAGAAGATAATTCTGCAATCAGCTTCCTAGGTCCCAACTCTTTGTACTTAGCTGAAAAACTGAACAATGCTGTACACAAGAAGATAATTCTGCAATCAGCTTCCTAGGTCCCAACTCTTTAAATGTAGAATAGAATAGAATTATTTATTGGCCAAGTGTGATTGAACACACAAGGGATTTGTCTTGGTGCATATGCTTTCAGTGTACATAAAAGAAAAAGATACATTTGTCAAGAATCATGTGGTACAACACTTAAAGATTGTCATAGGGGTCAAATAAGCAATGAAGAAACAATCAATATTAATAAAAATCTTAGGATACAAGCAACAAGTTACAGTCATACAGTCTTAAGTGGGAGGAAAAGGATGACAGGAATGATGAGAAAAAACTAGAAGAAATAGAAGTGCAGACTTAGTAAAAAGTTGACAGTGTTGAGGGAATTATTTGTTTAGTAGAATGATGGCATTTGAGAAAAAACTATTCTTGTGTCTAGTTGTTTTTTTGTGCAGTGCTCTGTAGCAACAGTTTGAGGGCAGGAGTTGAAACAATTTATGTCCAGGATGTGATGGGTCAGTAAATATTTTCACCGCCCTCTTTTTGACTTGTGCAGTATACAGGTCCTCAATGGAAGGCAGGTTGGCAGCCATTGTTTTTTCTGCAGTTCTGCGATAACATATGAATAATTATTCAAGCAAACCAAATACACATTGTATCCTAGATTTAATCCAAAACCCAATACTACTAATAATAATTTATAATAATAATTTATGAATGTATCACCAATCTGTTGGAAATGCAAAGGGAAATAGGGACATGCTACCACTTATGGTGGACCTGCTCTGCTACAAAGGAATTTTGGAAAAAAATCAAAAGATATCTGGAACAAATCATATCTCAAACAGTTAAGCTAAAACCAGAACTCTTTCTTTTAAGCATTGCTAGACAAATATTTACAAAAAAAAAAAAAAAGACAGATACTTAATTTTCCATATTACTACCACTACCATATTGCTTTACGCACAAAACTGGAAAAGGAAACAACCCCCACAGCTTTATCCCTCATAACTAAAGTCATGGAGTGTGATGAAATTACTAAAATAACACTGGAACTACAGGAAAAAGATGAATCCAACTTCTATAGCGCCTGGGGAAAATGTTATAATTGGTTGAAGCAGAAAAATATATATCCAAAACTAAAGAAAACTCAAACAAAACAGCCCTTCTCTATATAGAAAACATAAAATAAGCATATCACACCACTCATCGATAGAATATCAAACAATATACACTGCCTTAGCAACTATATGTATGGAAGATAATGAATATTATACCATCTAACAACAGAACGCCAAATAATACATGCCACCCTAGCGGCTATATACACGGAAGACAATGAATATACTTTAACATATAAAAAATTAAACCATATAGCTGAATAACCCGTAAAATAGATAAACATGGCCAAATGGTAGATCGCTCAAATTTTGTTGATCGCTCAACAAAATAGTTGCCTAGTAGGTCTTTCTTTTTCTTTCTCTTCTTTATGTAACAAATTAGTTTTAGCATACAGAAAATGACAACTATGTAACTAAATATGAATAAACCATTGTAAATACATGTAGCTGATACAAATTATATACAGAAGGGGAAATTGTAAATTGGTGAAATGTATGCTTATGAAATGTAACCCATGTATTCTATTTTAAATGTTTAATAAAAACTATTAAATAAAAACAGATTTGGAAGAAACTCGGGAGGTCTTCTAGTCCCAGTGTTCCCAACCTTTTTTGAGCCGTGACACATTATTCATATTTTCAAAATCCTGGGGAACATTGAGCGGGGGGGGGGGGCTAAAAAATGTTTGGACAAAACAATCTCTCTCTTCCTCCCTTTCGCTCTATTTCTTCCTCCCTCTTTCTCTTCCTTCCTTCAATTCTTTATCTCTCTCCATCCCTTTCTTTCTTTCTTTCTTCCTCTCTTTTTTGCTCTCTTTCTCTCTCCCTTCCCTCCCTCTATGTCTTTCTCTCTCTCTCTCTCTCTCTCTCTGTCTCTCTTGCTATCTCTCTTTCTTTATCTCTCTATCTCTCTGCCTCTCTTGCTATGTCTTTCTTTCTCTCTCTCTGTCTCTCTTGCTATCTCTCTTTCTTTCTCTCTCTCTCTCTTTCTCTGTCTCTTGCTATCTCTCTCTCTGCCTCTCTTGCTATCTCTCTCTTTTTTCTCTCTCTCGCTATCTCTCTTTCTCTCTCTCTCTTTCTCTGTCTCTCTCTCTGCCTCTCTTGCTATCTCTCTCTTGCTATCTCTCTCTTTTTCTCTCTCTTGCTATCTCGCTTTATTTCTCTCTCTCTCTTTCTCTCTTGTTACACCACGCCGACAACAGCGCCATCGGGCAGTAGCCAGGGGTGGTGGCAGAGTGGTTGACTGCGAGCGAGAACCCTGATGGCGGCAGCTGAAAGTGTTGCTGGACGCTGTATATGCTGGCACTGCGCTGGTCATGGGCATGTGGCTGGCACCTCCGGCCCAGCCAGTGAGCCAGTGCCAGCCCCGCAGTGCCAGCATGTACGGCATCCAGCAGCATGTCCAATCGCCACCGTCGGTGCCTCCACCTTGGAGCTCCCTCTCGCTGCCGCCATCTCCCCGCGACTGCCTGGGGCTGCTGCAGCCAGCACACTCCCGCTCCCACCGTCAGTGCCCTCCCGCTGGGCCCCAAAGGACATTGGTTGCCGCCCCCACAAGGGAAGCTCCAGCTGGGCAAGGCGCTGCCGGTGCCTCCGCCCTGGAGCTCTTGCCACCGCCATTCCCTGGCTACTACCTGGTGCTGCTGCTGATGGCGCCCTCCTGCTCTCGCTGCCAGTGCCCTCCTGCCGGGCTCCAAAGGACACTTGCTGCTGATGCCAGGGAAGCTCCAGCTGGGTGGGGCGCTGCCGGTGCCGGTGCCTCTGACTGGAGCTCCCACTCACAGCTACCCCCAGCTACTGCCCAATGCCGCTGTTGCCAGTGCTCTCCTGCTGGGCCCCAAAGAAGGAAGGCGGGAAAAAGGAGGCGCGAAGAATGAAGCTCTCCTTTTTCCCGCCTTCCTTCTTTGGGGCCCAGCAGGAGAGCGCCGGCAACAGCGGCATCGGGCAGTAGTCAGGGTAGCTGCGAGTGGGAGCTCCAGGTTGGAGGTACCAGCACCGGCAGCACCCCGCCCAGCTGGAGCTTCCCTAGGAGCTTCACGGCACACCTGACCATGTCTCGCGGCACACTAGTGTGCCACGGCACACTGGTTGGGAAATGCTGTTCTAGTCCAACCCCCTGCTTAGGCAGGACTTCAGACCACCACTATCCAATATCTTCTTTAAAACTTCCAGTGTTGGAGCATTCACAACTTCTGGAGGCAAGTTATTCTACTGATTGTTCTCTCAGGAAATTTCTTCTTAGTTCTTAGAACATACACCCTCTTTGAGTTTTATAGTTTTACCTATCAGCACATAGTTTAAAAATCATTAATTCTTAGAAGTAGATAAATACAACCTCAGGGGAACAACACCACCCTCAACTAACCCATGCAACCATCAGCAGTTTACCTTCTAATGACCCTAACCTATTTAATCTCCTTGTCATAAGACCCATCACAAAAGACTCACTTGACACACCCAAACCTGAAGCCCTTGTAAACAGAACACTAACACTGACATCCACTAAACTCTTTTTGAGATATTACCTAAACTGGTAACAAAATGTTCAGAAACCAACCCACAATTTCTACTGAGAATGAACTCTCACCCTTATCCTACACTTAGCTACAGATATTTGCAATTATTGCAATATTATACCATGTCATTATTTACTATGTCCTAATACGTACAATAATGGAACTCAAGGAGAGAGTACTTTCTTGACTGTATGTGTTTACAATTTTCTATACCAATTCCTCCACCAATTTCAATGAGCCTTATGAATTGTACTTGGAAAATTACTGGAAGTAAATCCAGCATCTGCAAATCTACCAGCCTTATACACCATTGTATGAGTTTGACTAATCTGACCAGCTAAATCTTCAGAGAGGGGCGGCATATAAATTCAAATAGTAAGTAAGTAAGTAAGTAAGTAAGTAAGTAAGTAAGTAAGTAAGTAAGTAAGTAAGTAAGTAAGTAAGTAAGTAAGTAAGTAAGTAAGTAAGTAAATATTCTCCAAATTTGAAGGCATGTACAGCACACTGATGCCAGGCCAAAGCAATTTTAGTTGGGGTCTTTGGCCTGCCACACTTTATTCTATTTTAAAATGTATTCTTAGCTGTGAAAATTTGGAAGGGGTAATTGCATGAGAGATGTCTACATGTAACCTTCTAGATTGTCAAGGTCATGCTTTGTCTTTGCACTTCTGTACCTGCATGGAATGACATGGGAGTTACTGCCAAGTTGACAGATGAAGATGGATTTGAGGCTGTGGGAGCAAGGGCTTGGACTTTTAACTGGGTGGAGAAACCCCTGGGACTTCAGATTCAGGTTTCAGCCAGACGTGCCAACATGGCTCTGTTAATAAATTGGAACTTTGAGGAAGCAATTGCCTTGGACTCTGATTTGATTCTAGACCCTAACTGGAACAACTGAGGTTGACTTTAAGAAGTAATAAAAGATTTCACCAGAGCTTCATGTTCCAGGTGGGACTGTAACTGATACATCTAAAGCTAAGTAAAAGCCAATATAAATGTAATTTTCAACTTCTCACTATGAGGTACTATTATGCCTGGGGATAAAAAAACAGAAAGCAGCAGAAGACTCCTGTCCTTGTTAATATCTGCTTCTTTCAACGAAGACTCTAAATATCTTTTAATTTCTATGGCTTACATTTCTCCTTAGTGTCCAGATATTTTAAATCAATGTTCATGGAACAGAACCAGTCTATTATAAGTATAGCGAACAACATATCAAAACTCCTTACCATTCCACACTGAAACCATTGTCTGAGGAAAATTAAAATCTGGCAAGCAGAGGTGGTATTCAGCTGGTTGGGAACGATTCAGGCCAACTGGTAGTAGCAACCTATTGGTGAGCCCCGCCCCCGCCTGGCACTATGCCATCCTATTTAGGCACAATTTGAAGCTGCTTGCATGAGCAAAGTGTATGCATGGAAGGCCATGCACATCGCAGGAGGGCACATGCTTAAATTTGCAAAACGGTACAGAAAGTAGGTAAATGCCACCTCTGCCAGTGAGATTGACTGGTAGGATTGTGTATCCATCAAGTTTCTTAAACCTAGGCTACCTCCATTTAATCTTCTACCTCAAAGAATAGTTTACTCAAATAAAGCTCAGGCTGGTTTTTGAAAAGACATTAACAATTGATCAGCGTTCTATTCGCAGGAAAGTATTTTATTGTCCTTAAAATCATGTTACTAGGTGCCTTTACATATTTAAGGCTGCCTTTGATTCTATTAATATAACCAAATTCTGGGATAAATAAAATTCTGATGTGTCTTATGTATTGAAAACACGTATTGAATCAAGGATAAAATGCAGGTTAGATGAAACAGAAAATGGTTACTAAAGTCCACATAGTGGTCAATAAGGGTGTGATACAAAGCTGTATTCTGGTCTCAACACTATTAAAAAGCTTTGCCAATGATTTAGAGAGTATATTACTTCAGGTTGATGATTGACTATTCATTGTTAGTCAAAAGGAAAATATGTCCCTAGTTATATGCAAATGATGCTATTCATTCACATACAAGATTGGATTTAAAATACCATCTTGAAGCACATATTGCCAAGATAATTAACTAGAAATCAACTATTTTTAGTTTTTGTGAGTATAGCTGGAAAAATCAACATTATAAGTGAAACACGTTGAGAATTTCAACTGCACGAATATTTTATTAGCTATGATCTGTCCCGCAACATCATTGCAAGCCAGTACTAAGCATAATCACCCTCACTACTGTCATGGTCTACTTCAATATGTTTATTCAAAACAGGAGAGATTTGTCCCTGTGGCAACAAGTATTTAATGCAAAACAACATCTCATATTATACATGAAAACCCAATTTAGATTAAAATAACATAAATAATCTTTTGAGAACTCTTTTAAATGTTCCAAATTGTGTGTATATTCCTGGACAGCAGAAAATATCCTTTGAAAACAAAATCTTGACTAAGTACTGTTGATTTTTAGATTGAAATATATGTTTTTTAGCATAAGGCAAAAGAGTTATGGAAAATCCTAAAGAATTCTATGGAGTTGAGGGTTTTCTTTCTTAAGATTTGAACAGAGACAGACCTGGCACCAACATTCCACTTGTGAGTTTTGGAATAAATTACAAAAATATTCTACCATTCCCTCCATAACTTAGCAATTTTATACAGTAGTCAGTAATTTGTTTGTTTGTTTGTTGTTTTTGCGACTTGTATGCTGCCCAACTCCACACGGTCCTTCAGTTACAACAATTTAATTAGTGACCATTCAAAGTTACAACCACACTGAAAAAATGACTTATGACTGTTCTTCATACTTAAGACCATTGTAGCAAACTCGTGGTCACTCATGGTTTGGATGCTTGGCAACTGGTTCATGTTTATGATGGTTGCAGTGTCTCAGGGTCAGGTGACTATCTTTTGCGACCTTCTGAGAAGCAAACTCAGTGGGGAAGCTGGATTCAAATAGCAACTGTGTTCCTAATTTAACAACAGCCATAATTCTCTTAACAAATATAGCAAGAAAGGTTGTAAAAGTGGGAAAAATTAATTTAACAAATGTCTCACTTAGCAAATTTTGTACTCAGTTGTGGTTGTAAGTCATTTACGCAAGTATTTAAGCAAGTTTGATCAGTCTTTTGAAAAATCTAATACTAAATATTTTGCAATCAAATCTGTCATACAATATATTTGAAAAGATTTCCATCTGGCAAAGTTGGGGTACTTCTAATGTTAATGAACTTGAAATGGTGGATCATGTTTTTTTGTATTGGGACTTTTACAAGAGTTTTCTATAGGAGATTATCTAGCCTATTTTAAAATCAAGAGACATTTCTGAATGTTAAAATTTCATTCAGAGATAAAATTACATACAACTGTGGCTATGAAAGCAAGTTCTTTAGTAAGACTTTAAGAAGTTTCAATTTCAAATATTTATATAATATTTGTGATTTATTTGTTAAACTTTTAATGAACGTGAATTTTTAGAGTGTATTGTACTTTACTACTTGTGTCGTGTGTGTGTTTGAATAATCACACTTGAATAATCCAAGAATGTAAATAATTTCCTGGTAGACAGTGAAAAATACTTTGTTACTCGAGAAATTGATTATTGTCTCACTGATAAGAGCATATGGCTCTTTATCTCTTAAAACTGCCTGAGGACAGCTAGGCTACTTAAATGTCAGAGTAATAAATGGAATGGTGCAGTCAAACTTTGTACTTTTCAGAAGCACTTGTATACTTAAAAGAATTATATTTAACTTTGAATACAAAAGAAAAGATATTTATTGGATTTGCTTATTCCACATTTTACATCTTACACATTTTTTAGATCAATTCATGCACTGGAGCATTACAATACAGAACACAGAAAAGGGGAAACAAATAAAGTATACAACATCTTGGGTAATGAAATATATTCAAGTAAACAATTTAGCTTATAGGGTACTAAGGGCTCCATAGTGCTATTTACTTTGCAGGAGATATAGCGCGACAAGAAGGAGAAACAAGTGGCTGGCAATCCCCTTTGTTTAGTTGCAAATAATCACTCTTTGCATAAGATGGGAAGCTCAAACTTATATTCACAATTTAGTTGACTTGCTTCAATATCATGCATCACATGATACATTTCAGGATACATTTCAGTCTATTTCAATCATTATTAGATGCTACCATGCGTGAGGATGGCATTGGATTGAACATCTCACACATGTGCCCTCAGTCAAGAACATGGAGTCAGCCTGACTTGGCCTTCTCTTCCCCATATTTCTCTGAAACTAATGAAGCCACCCTCTCCACCTCTGTTGGCTCCAGTTCTAGGTCATCTTCCTCTGCAGACTCAGGCTTTGATGGGGGCATGACAATATGGCTTCATGATCCAAATTCCAGGCACTGCATACAAATATTCAATGAAACAACACATATGTAAAAGAAGTGGAATTTGCATCATGTAAGCATGACAGTTTGTTGTTGCTTATAATCCTTCAGCATGTTCCATGATGGTTTTTTGCCCTAATTAATATTATTAATTAGGATACATTTTAAAAGCACAGCACCAGCTGCAAGTGTTATTTTTTGATTTCAGTCATTTTAATACTTTATCATACAATTAGAAAATAAAATGGAAAGTAGCCATAGTTTACCTCTTTGGAAATATGCTCTTGGCAGAGAAAGGATGGGAATGTACTCTGAGATATAAATTATTCTGAAAAGCCAGAGAGGCAGGTGATGCACAAGCCCGCCAGATTAATGTGTGTTTTGTGATTAGTTATACAACCAAAAAAGATGCAACTGTTATACTGTACCTATAATATTTGCTCACAATTCCAAATATACCACAACTCAAAAAGATTCAAGATTGGTATATGATGGTTTTAGTTATCTGTAACCTGCTTGTGGACATGAAATTTCACACTGCTTTTTTTTAACACTCATTGATCTACTGCAGTTGAGGAATAGTACTGAATGAGGTACACTATTTCCTTTTAGTGTAATGTCTGCTTCCATTAATCTCATTACACACACACACACACAAAATTATATACATGTAAAACTGTAAAAAAGATGTTTCTTATTGCAAAGATTTTTAAATTGATCCAAGAATCACTCTGTGGTCTGCATTGACTGCCGATCAGTTTCCGGTCATAATTCAAAGTGTTGGTCATGACCTTTAAAGCCCTACATGGCATTGGACCAGAATACCTCCGGAACTGCCTGCTACCGCACGAATCCCAGCGGCTGATAAGGTCCCACAGAGTTGACCTTCTCCGGGTCCCGTCGACTAAACAATGTCGTCTGGTGGGCCCCAGGGCAAGAGCCTTCTCTGTGGTGGCCCCGGCCCTCTGGAATCAACTCCCCCCGGAGATAAGAATTTCTCACAACCTCCTTGTCTTCCGTAAACTACTTAAGACCCACTTATACCGCCAGGCATGGGGGATTTGAGACACCTTTCCCCCAGGCTTATTATAATTTATGTTTGGTATGTATATGCTGTTTGGTTTTTAATTATGGTAGGGATTTTATTTTTTTTCTTAATATTAGATTTGTGCCTGTATAATATTGTTTTTTATCGTTTGTTGTGAGCCGCCCCGAGTCTTCGGAGAGGGGCGGCATACAAATCTAATAAATTATTATTATTATTATTATTATTATTATTATTATTATTATTATTAATCATAGGCATTTTCCATCACTTGAAATGTGAAGGTGATTCAAGTCACCTGTTAAGAAATATATAAAATAGAAGGATATAGCAGGATCTAAAAATTTCCTGGGAGGAAGATAAAAATTGGAATATTGAAGTAATAATATATACAGTAAATCTGCCAAATTAATGACTAAGTATATTAAATTATTCCAGATGAAACTTTACTGTTTAAAGCTGTGACCTGTGGAGTTATTTGTAGCAGACTTTGAGACCTTCTTATCTGCAACTATGAATTGTGTGTGTTGAAATTCATTCCCTCCACCGCTAGCTTAAAAGGCAAAAGTTAAGAAATTTAGTTGCTTCACTGCACGGACTTGCCACTGACCCTTAAAATTTCTCATTATAAAGCTAGTAACTAGAAAAAGTCTTTCAGTCCAATATGACATAAAAAATGTGGTTATATAGATAGATACACAGCAGTGGGAGAAAAAAGAGGAATATAATATAAGCTGAATGATTTTAGTCTGGTAATAGACCTGTCAAATTTTGAAGAAATGTTAATAGGCAAAACTTCTTAACTTTTGCCACATGGTTTTAGCTTCAGAACTATAGATTTATGAATTCACACATACATTTGGCAAAAAATGTATTAATTCCTGTCAAAACAATAAATATGACTATGTCAATTTTTGAAAGGTATATTGATTGGATAAAGCTTTGATCAAATCATTCCATTAAAGCTCACTGAGGCAAGGAGTTACCTTAGAGCACCAGATTCAATTCATTATTGTTTTTTGTGTTGGTCAATTACATATTGACTTTTTATATGGTAGAAACTAGAATTTCTAGATTCTACCACAGTAATGATGAATGTATGGCACACGTGCCACAGGTGGCATGCAGAGCCATATCTGAGGGCACACAGTGTTGCCCTTTGTCAGTTCCAGTGAGCATGCGTGCTTTGGCCAGCTGATTTTTGGGCTTCTTTTTGGCTGTTTTTGCTCTCCTGAAAGCCTCCTGAAGCCTGGGGAGAGTGAAAAACAGTCCAACAGGCCTAACAGAAGTCTAGAATCTTCAATGAGGCCTGAGGGCATGTGCGGGGGGGGGGGGGAGGCAGCGGAAGTGTGTGTGTGTGTGCATGGGGGGACAGTGCATGTGCAGGGGAAGGGCATTGCATTATGGGTGTGGGCACACATGCCCATGATATCACAAGCGCATGTATCCTTTTGGCATCCAAGCCAAAATAGGTTCGCCATCACTACCATATCGTAAGATTTAAAATGGACACCTATTTGGACCGGGAGTCACTGCTCACAGTCACTCATGCCCTCATCACCTCGAGGCTCGACTACTGTAACGCTCTCTACATGGGGCTACCTTTGAAAAGTGTTCGGAAACTTCAGATCGTGCAGAATGCAGCTGCGAGAGCAATCATGGGCTTCCCTAAATATGCCCATGTCACACCAACACTCCGCAGTCTGCATTGGTTGCCGATCAATTTCCAGTCACAATTCAAAGTGTTGGTTATGACCTATAAAGCCCTTCATGGCACCGGACCAGATTATCTCAGGGACCGCCTTCTGCTGCACGAATCCCAGCGACCAGTTAGGTCCCACAGAGTGGGTCTTCTCCGGGTCCCGTCAACTAAACAATGCCGCTTGGCGGGACCCAGGGGAAGAGCCTTCTCTGTGGTGGCCCCGGCCCTCTGGAACCAACTCCCCCCAGAGATTAGAACTGCCCCCACCCTCCTTGCCTTTCGTAAGCTACTTAAAATCCACCTCTGCCATCAGGCATGGGGGAACTGAGATACTCTTTCCCCCTAGGCCTTTACTATTTTATGCATGGTATGTCTGAATGTATGTTTGGCTTTTACTTTAATGGGTTTTTAATTGTTTTTACTATTGGATTATTGTGTATACTGTTCTATTATTGTTGTTAGCCACCCCGAGTCTCCGGAGAGGGGCAGCATACAAATCCAATAAATCAAATGAAATCAAATAAAAAATGTCATTGAAAAAATACAACAAAGAATGTTCTTTCTGTGCCAACTCAGAAACCTCAAACTGCCCAAGGAGCTGCTGATACAGTTCTAGAGGAATCATTGAGTCTGTCATCTGCACCTCTATAACTGTCTGGTTTGGTTCTGCAACTCAACAAGAAAGACACAGACTTCAGTGGATAATTAGAACTGAACAAAAAACAATTGCAACCAACCTGCCTTTCATTGAGGATCTTTACACTGCCCGAGTCAAAAAGAGGGCTGTGAAATATTTACAGACTCCTCACATCCTGGATACAAACTGTTTCAACTCCTACCCTCAAAACGACGCTATAGAGCACTGCACACCAGAACAACTAGACAGAAGAACAGTTTTTTCCTGAACACCATCACTATGTGAAACAAATAATTTCCTCAACACTGTCAAACCATTTGTTAAGTTTGCACTACTAGTAATCATCTCATCTTTCCATCACCCATCTATACCCACTATTGACTGTATGACTGTAATTTGCTGCTTGTATCCTTACAATTTATATTGACTGGTTCCTAATATGATTTGATTACTTATTTGTACCTAGACTATCATTAAATGTTGTACATTATGATTCTTGACAAACATATCTTTTCCTTTATGTACACTGAGAGCATATGCACCAAGGCAAATTCCTTATGTGTCCCATCAGACTTGGCCATTTAAAAAAAAAATCTATATGTTGTGGTTGGCACTGGCCCAGCTCCTGCCCCAAGGAATGTGGAGGTGGATGCAGGGGAAACATCAACATGTCATAGGCCTGTTTTATTTCCGACAGAGTCAGGTAGTGAAGTTTCCTTGGAAGAAGAAGAAGGTGGGGGTGACTTGGAAGAGGGGGGCTTGGCAGACAGCCCAGGAAGCCAATCTTCATTATCTTCGGTAGATTCGGATGAGGAATTGCTAGACCCACGCATGCGCAGAGTTATGCATAGAAGAGACCAATTGAAGAAATATTACAGGAGATAGAAAATCCACCTTTGGTTGGGTGGGACTCACGTAATTATAGCAACTGTTCAATTGGCAGCATGCGGGCTGAGCAGTGTAGAGATTATCTGATTGTAGTTGTTGGGAGTCATGGAGTTTGAGAAAAGAAATCCTTGTAAGTTTTTGCCACGTCTGGAACAAACAGTATTTGTGCCGAACTGCACAGTACTGGTTTATTGCTGATTAATTGCTTGCCTTGTTATTGGACTGTAATTCATTACTGCCTTGTTTATACAAGAAATCCCTTTGAATTCTAAAAGGGAGTTTTGCTTCTCTTTTGTTGAGATAAAAAACATTTTCTGCACTTCTACTGAGTGTGTGTGTCTGTTTTGAATCAATTTCCTTTTCATCGGAGGCTTGTACTAGAAGCCTATATAGGCAGAACACTATATAGGGAAAATAGATGGAAACTGAATGACACAGTTCTCTGGCTTTAAGATACGTGTGTGATTAATGAGTTTTATCATTTTGTACTTAGAGTGCTTGGGGCTCTCCCTTTACAATCTGAGTTTTCTAAGGTGGACAACTAAAAGTCTTAACTTTGTTTTCTCTTGCACTGATGAGATGTTCCATTTCCACATCAAAATAACTGGGAATTTAATTGAACACTCTAAATATGGCTGCAATGCTGATCAGCTGGTAAATCTAGTTGATCAGCTAGTCTTTGCTCAAAACTTTTAATTCTTTATTATTTATGCTGGGCCAGATCTAAAATTCTCAACATGAATGAATATCATCAATTTATTTACATGTATTATTTATTTATTTATTTATTTGTTTGTTTGTTTGTTTATTCACTTACTTACATGTATTATTTATTTATTTATTCATTCATTTATTTATTTATTTACATGTATTATTTATTTATTTATTTATTTATTTATTTATTTATTTATTTATTTATTTATTTATTTATTTATTTATTTATTTATTTATTTATTTATTTATTTATTTATTTATTTATTTATTTATTTATTTATTTATTTATTTATTTATTTATTTATTTATTTATTTATTTATTAGATTTCTATGCCGCCCCTCTCTGTAGACTTGGGGCGGCTCACAGCAACAATAAAACAAATTTACAACAAATGTAATAATTTAAAAAACAGTAAAAACCCCATTATTAAAAGCAATCATACACACAAACATACCATGCATAAACTGTATAGGCCCGGGGGAGATGTCTCAATTCCCCCATGCCTGATGACAGAGGTGGGTTTTAAGGAGTTTACTAAAGGCAAGGAGGGTGGGGGCAGTTCTAATCTCCGGGGGGGAGCTGGTTCCAGAGGGTCGGGGCCGCCACAGAGAAGGCTCTTCCCCTGGGTCCCGCCAAACGACATTGTTTAGTTGACGGGACCTGGAGAAGGCCAACTCTGTGGTACCTAACCAGTCGTTGGGATTCGTGCGGCAGAAGACGTTGTGTGTTTTTGCGGTTGAAGGTGAAGTAGTCACTAACTAGAAGGACATTTTGGTATATGATTTTATGAACTATAGTTATGTCAGAACGGAGACAACAGAGTTGTAAGTTGTTTTAATTAATACAATTTAAATAAAGTTAAATTGAAAACCTTGAGAACCACCGTTATTTTGGAATCTTCCATATAAAGGCTTCCCTTTGAGCTGGTTGACATTTCTAGGTAATGAAAATGTTAGCTAGCCATCCCTTTAGAGCACGTATGATAAAATATGTTTTAAATTCAATACCCTAAGATGGAGCTTATTTTGTTTTAATTATTTAACAATCCATCTTTTTTTAATATTGCTGATATGAAAAGTAGTTAAATAATTAAATATTACTAAAGGTTTTGTTGTTCGTATACCATAATTCTGTTTAGAATTGGGTTGTTTTCACTCAGTTTTGTGCCAGAGAATTATTGAGTAAAGAATTGCATAGAGGTGTAAAAAAGAAGAAAGGAAAAGGAAAAAAAATGCATAGATTAGATGCACATTTACGTCTGTTAAAAATGAATGAACAGAAGTTAAATTATTCCCTGCGTTCCAGAGTCCTAGTGTTTTTCAGTACAATTAGAGTTAAAATATAATACAGTGATCCCTCGGTTAGCGCGGGGGTTACGTTCCAAGACCTCCCGCGCTAACCGATTTCCGCGTTATATTGGATGCGGAAGTAAAACCACCATCTGCGCATGTGCGCCATTTTTTTCATGGCCGCACATGCGCAGATGGTGGAGTTTGCGTGTGGGCGGCGGGGAAGACCAAGGGAAGATTCCTTCAGCCGCCCAACAGCTGATCTGCTCCGCAGCGCGGAAGCAGCGAGGAGCCGAAGATGGGGTAAAGGCAAAGGGGAAACCCCATCTTCGGCTCCTCGCTGCTGCCGCGCTGCGGAGCGGATCAGGTGTTGGGCGGCTGAAGGAACCTTCCCTTGGTCTTCTCGCTTGCCGCTTGCCAGTCCACACACGCCCCCCTGGATGAGCCGGCCACAGGGGCGAGGGGTGGGGATGAAGGGGCAGGACTTCCCGGGCGGAAGGCGTGCTCGGCTCTGCCGCTCCAGCCCGTTTCGGCCGAGCCTCCCCGGCCAAGCAGCCAGGGAAGTCGAGCCAGGCGTGGCGGCGGCAGCGCTGCTTCTCCGGTCGCCCGGTCCTCTCCTGCCTCCTGCGCCGATGTTCCCCGCTGCGATGGAAGGCAGTCGCTTGGCTAGGGAGGCTCGGCCGAAAGCGGCTGGAGCGGCAGAGCCGAGCACGCCTTCCGCCCGGGAAGTCCTGCCCCTTCATCCCCACCCCTCGCCCCTGTGGTCGGCGGGGATGAAAGGGCAGGACTCCCTGGGTGGAAGGCGTGCTCGGCTCTGCCGCTCCAGCCGCTTTCGGCCGAGCCTCCCTAGCCAAGCGACTGCCTTCCGTCGCAGCGGGGAACATCGGCGCAGGAGGCAGGAGAGGACCGGGCGACCGGAGAAGCAGCGCTGCCGCCGCCACGCCTGGCTCGACTTCCCTGGCTGCTTGGCCGGGGAGGCTCGGCCGAAACGGGCTGGAGCAGCAGAGCCGAGCACGCCTTCCACCCAGGGAGTCCTGCCCTTTCATCCCCGCCGACCACAGGGGCGAGGGGTGGGGATGAAGGGGCAGGACTTCCCGGGCGGAAGGCGTGCTCGGCTCTGCCGCTCCAGCCCCTTTCGGCCGAGCCTCCCCGGCCAAGCGGCAGCCTTCCACCGGGAGGCTCAGCATTCAGTCAGTCGTAGCGCTGGCTGTCAACTTTTCTTTTTAGCACTGGGGAGGCAAGTCAGCTCCTGCCCAGTTTTAAAAAGAAAAGTTGACAGCCAGCGATTGTTCCGCTGCCGCCAGCATGGCCTGGCTGGCAGCGGAAGATGTAACGGAGCCCACGGGGGATTCGCCTTCCTCCCACCCGCAGCCGAGACTGATTGTGGGCTCCTTCGCAACCTCGGAGAGCTTCCGGGGCATGAAAGCTCACGAAAACCAGGAAGCTCTCCGAGGTTGCGAAGGAGCCCACGATCAGTCGGCTGCCGGCGGGAGGAAAGCGAATGCCACGGGGCTGGGCTCGGCTCCCCCCTCGGCTCCCCCCCTTACCAGCCTCGCCGCGGAAGGCTCCATTCTGTTCCCTGCCGGCCCGATTGAGCGGCCGGCGGTCTCCATTCAGGGAACAGAATAAAAAAAAAATTATTTTTTAATATTTTATTTTTTTAAATAATATTTTTTGAAAAACCGCGTTGCAGCGTTTCGCGCTAATCGAGAACGCGCAAGTCGAGGGACCACTGTATTCCCTCTCTCTGTATAGATAAGATAGCTGTCTGCACAACTGGAGAGTGAGCATGTCAGACTTCTCTGTGCATGCAAAACCACCCCTATCCCTTAGACAACATTGTTAAATCTCTTCTTATAAAAAATGTAAAATATAGGTTCTATTGTCATGCATGCAGAGGCAACAAAGCTTTTTCACCCTGTAAAGATCAACATTGTTCAATGCATATTGAGCATGACTTTTCAGGTGGGAAAAGTACTGCAGATTTTTTTATGTTTAAGGTATTATGAAATAGTCTGTGTTCAGCATCACTAAATTTAGAAATATTCCATGACATTGGAATATGTGTAATATGTTTATGTAACTTAATCAGCCATGATTTATTTAGATCATAGATTCAGAATTTAAAGTTCACAAATTTCTTAATATTTCTAGGTTAAAATTCAAGGACAAATTTATTTGACTTGATATGTTTTAAGATTTAAAATTAAATTTCAATGTAGAAAGGTAGATAATATTGGGTGAATGGTGAGGCAAATATAGGAAGCCATTAAACTGCTATACTGTTTCAATAGTAGAATGGGATAAAACTAAATTGGAGGTAAAATATTTCAGATAGATAACAATAAATATTTCAATATAAGTTTGGGACCAATGGACTTAGTTGTATCATTTAAAAAGTGATACAAGTATATTTAATGGGACTTCCCTGCTGAAAAAGAAAGTGGGCCTTTCTTTTTTCTTCTGAATTTTTTTTACTTTCCAGGCTTGTCTTAGCTATCCCTCAGAAAATAAAATAGTGCTAGAAAAAGAGAACAGGATAGTGCTGTAATCTTTTTAGGTAGCAGATAAACAATAAGAAAAGCAATGTTTCAGAAAGCCCAGTGGAAAGTTGGAAACTAAGTTTCAAGAATTGCTTCCAAATGTGTTTATATATACAGTATGTTTTCACATACATGTAGCCTTGGAGGGATAAGTTACTGAAGGGAAAAAGTGATAAATTACCAAGGGTGCCATAATCAGATCTCCTTCTTTTTCAGCCCAGTAAGATCACCCATTTCTCACAGTATTCCTTAATTCTATTCTCAGAGGAAATAAATCATCACGTTATCACATTATTTTCTCACCCTTCAAGGCATCAGCATACTGTAGAAAATGAACATTACAGGTTTCTAAAACTAGGGGCTCCAGTAGTATGTCTAATACTAGTATTATCATTGATTTATTGCTGTTAGTTGTGAAGTTGTGACTGACCCATTGCGACCCCCTGGACAATCTTCCCCCAGGTCTTCCTGTCCTCCAGACATCCTCCGGAGTCCATTTTAGCTGACACTGACTGCTTCAGCAACTCCATCCAGCTACCTCATTCCCTGTTGTTCCCTTCTTTAGCCCTCAATCTTTCCCAGCATTAGGTTTTTCTCCAGTGAGTCCTTCCTTCTTATTTGGTGGCCAAAGTATTTGAGTTTTGCCTTCAGGATCTGACCTTCTAAAGAGCAGTCAGGGTTGATCTCCTCTAGGACTGACTGTTTCGGTTGCCTTGCAGTCAAAGAGACTCGCAGGAGTCTTCTCCAGCACCATAGTTCAAAGCTCTCAATTCTTTGGTGCTCAGCCTTTCTTATGGTCCAATTTTCAAAGCGATACACTGCAACTGGGAAAATCATAGCCTTGATTATACACACTTTTGTTGGCAGGGTGATGCCTCTGCTTTTTAGTATGCTGTCTAAATTTGTCATAGCTTTCCTCTCCAGGAGCAAGCGTCTTTTAATTTCTTGGCTACAGTCCCCATCTGCAGTGATCCTGAAACCCAGGAAAATAAAATCCGTTTCTTCCTCATCTATTGCCAAGAATTGAGAGGGCCAAATACCATGATATTATGCCATGGTTTCCGGTTCCAGTGGAGCAGCAGGAGGAAGTTAGGAGATGCTGATCCACCAGACTACAGCAAAACATCTTAAAAATAAAGATTTTTTTATTTACTTATTTTTTTATCTATCTATCTATCTATCTATCTATCTATCTATCTATCTATCTATCTATCTATCTATCTATCTATTTATTGGATTTGTATGCCGCCCCTCTCCGCAGACTCGGGGAGTCTAACAACAGTGATAAAAAACAGCATCTAACAATCCAATACTAAACAACTAAAAAAAACATTATAAAACCAAACATACATACATACATACATACATACATACATACTATGCGTAAATTGTAAGGCCTATGGGGAAAGAATATCTCAGTTCCCCCATGCCTGATGGCAGAATAGCAACCTTTTTGGCATCCCCAGGGAAAGAAGCTGCCGCGTATATTGATCCTGCAGTTTACTTCTTGTGACAATCTTTTCACTGCTCCGTGGAAATTGAGAGCCGGCCAGCCGATCAGCTGGGGTTCAGAAAATGGTGGCCGCAACTGCTGCAATTGCTATTTGAGCCACTGGAGCCGTGGGAGCTGCCAGAGCCACCTGACGCTTGCTTCCTCAACCGGGAAGCGAGACTGAGCCGCTCAGGAATCTGTACCAGCCTTGCTCCGCTGATAGAACCATTGGAATGGACAGCCCTGGGATGCTGGGATTTATTATTATTATTTATTTATTTATTACTTAGATTTGTATGCCGCCCCTCTCCGAAGACTCGGGGCGGCTCACAACATGTAAAAAACAAATCATAAGCAATCCGACAGATTTAAAATATTTAAATATTTAAAAAAACCCATATGCTAACAGTCACACACACAGACATACCATGCATAAATTAAACGTGCCCGGGGGAGATGTTTCAGTTCCCCCATGCCTGCCGGCAAAGGTGGGTTTTAAGGAGTTTACGGAAGGCAGGAAGAGTAGGGGCAGTTCTAATCTCCGGGGGGAGTTGGTTCCAGAGGGCCGGGGCCGCCACAGAGAAGGCTCTTCCCCTGGGGCCCGCCAACCGACATTGTTTAGTTGACGGGACCCGGAGAAGGCCCACTCTGTGGGACCTAATCGGTCGCTGGGATTCGTGCGGCAGGAGGCGGTCTCGGAGATATTCTGGTCCAATGCCATGAAGGGCTTTAAAGGTCATAACCAACACTTTGAATTGTGACCGGAAATTGATCGGCAACCAATGCAGACTGCGGAGTGATGGTGAAACATGGGCATACCTAGGTAGGCCCATGACTGCTCTCGCAGCTGCATTTTGCACGATCTGAAGTTTCCGAACACTTTTCAAAGGTAGCCCCATGTAGAGAGCATTACAGTAGTCGAATCTCGAGGTGATGAGGGCATGAGTGACTGTGAGCAATGAGTCCCGGTCCAGATAGGGCCGCAACTGGTGCACCAGGCGAACCTGGGCAAACGCCCCCCTCGCCACAGCTGAAAGATGTTGTTCTAATGTGAGCTGTGGATCGAGGAGGACGCCCAAGTTGCGGACCCTCTCTGAGGGGGTCAATAATTCCCCCCCCAGGGTGATGGACGGACAGATGGAATTGTCCTTGGGAGGCAGAACCCACAGCCACTCCGTCTTATCCGGGTTGAGCTTGAGTCTGTTGACACCCATCCAGGCCCCAACAGCCTCCAGGCACCGGCACATCACTTCCACCGCTTCGTTGACTGGATGTGAAATGGTGGAGGCGCCTGGCATCGGAAGGACTGCCAATCGATGCAAGAGACCGGACCATCAGCCACAGGGTGGAGAGCCAATGTGGAGGAGGAGGTGAAGATCACGAGGAGCTATTTTGGAATGGAGCGGAGGCTGCCCAGAGACGGGTCAGGGGCCATACGGAACTGCAGAGGGCGAGGGGGCCTAGAGATATTGCCCAAGATTGACAACTGCTGAGGGGCGACCAGGGTGACCGACGAGAACCGCGATTACCATAGGAGAAGAAGAACTCGGGATAAGATCAAGCGAGGTAAAAGAGAGGACCCATGTCTGATGGCAGAGGTGGGTTTTAAGGAGTTTGCAAAAGGCAAGGAGGGTGGGGGCAGTTCTGATCTCCGGGGGGAGTTGATTCCAGAGGGTTGGGGCTGCCACAGAGTAGGCCCTTCCCCTGGGTCCCACCAGACAACATTGTTTCATCGACGGGACCCGGAGAAGGCCAACTCTGTGGGACCTAATAGGTCACTGGGATTCGTGCAGCAGAAGGCGGTCCTGGAGATATTCTGGTCCGATGCCATGAAGGGCTTTATAGGTCATAACCAACACTTTGAATTGTGACTGGAAACTGATTGGCAACCAATGCAGACTATGGAGTGTTGGTGTGACATGGGCATATCTGGGAAAGCCCATGATTGCTCTTGCAGCTGCATTCTGCATGATCTGAAGTTTCTGAACACTCTTCAAAGGTAGCCCCACGTAGAGAGCATTACAGTAGTCGAACCTCGAGGTGATGACGGCATGAGTGACTGTGAGCAGTGACTCCCAGTCCAAGTAGGGCCACAACTAGTGCACCAGGAGAACCTGGGCAAACGTGCCCCTCGCCACAGCCGAAAGATGGTTCTCTAATGTTAGCTGTGGATCGAGGAGGACGCCCAAGTTGCAGACCCTCTCTGAGGGAGTCAGTAATCCTCCCCCCGGGTAATGAACAGACAGATGGAATTGTCCTTGGGAGGCAAAACCCACAGCCACTCCATCTTATCAGGGTTGAGTTTGAGTCTGTTGACACCCATCCAGACCCTAACAGCCTCCAGACACCGACACACCACTTGGTAGTAAAGCCATTCTCTTTCAGTGGGATTTACTAGAAACACAATCATGATTTCAGGCAGGCAGGCAGGCAGGCAGGCAGCACCTTGTTTAATAGGCTCTAAGTAAAATGTATACATTTACAAAATTTACACCTAAAAAACAGAATATAGAAGAAAAAAATCATAGTAATAGTCTGAGCTATCCTTCTCGCCACCCCTCCGCCCTTTCCTCCCTCACTTTCTTTTGCTTTCAGGGTGGGAGGGAAAACCAAATAAAAACGTGAAGGACAGAAAATGGTGCCTGGCTACAAAATAGAAGAAGGGTATTTATTTAAGGGGAAAAATATCCTATTTTGCCACCATGCACCATTTCTGGGATTGAAAAGTTTATGGGGACTCAAGCAGGGTTGGTTTCTAATTTACCTCACTCCCAGTTTGCTTCCTCAAGATGGTGACCTCACGCACAATGCCAGAAACTCAGAAAAAAAATAAAAAAAATAAAAATAAAAAATAAATAAAAAGAAGCCGAAAACCAGATGGTGACCACATGCACAGCGTTGGAAACACAGCTTCTGCACATGCTCAGAAGACTTTTCTTTTTTAAAGAAATCTTTTTTTAAAAAAAAGATGGCGGCACCGAATGATCAAGTTTGGTGATGTCATCATGACATCACCATTGGGTTCTACCAGTTCAGGCAAACCAGTATAAACTGGGAGGAACCCACACCTGATGTGAGCTTTGCAGCAATTAAGATCTGAGATATCATATGAACATTTCATTTCAAAATTTTCTTAACAATTATGTGCAGAAATCAATTTCTTAAGGATAATAAAAGAAGCGAGTAATGAAACATTTCTTTCAACATTGCAATGTAGAATTTTGAGTTCATAGTTAAGAAATAGGGAAAAATATAGCATGTAGATTGAAGAGAATGTAAGAATATCAACTAACTGCAACTCCCAATTGCTTCACTGTTATCATTTTCATCAATAAAATATTAGCAACAAGCAGACATTATATTTTTTCTAATCAAATATTCAACATGAATACATTACTCAGTCCTACACAGTACAGTGAGCTTTAAATTTTAATTTGTTTGTTGAAATTAACTCTGAACTGTTAATGAAGAAATCTGGTCATAATCAAAAATAATGTATCATTTCAATATAATTACCAATCATGCATTATTCAAAATTTCTTAGGACTGTCTTGCCCCCATTTCCTATAGTTTCTAGTATATTCCTAGATTTTTTTTTCTCCAGAAATGTAGACAAATAAAAGGCGAGGCATTGCTCTTAATATTACACTGTATCATACAGCCAGAATAGTATATATATAACTCAACTATTTATTCTCCAGATTATAACGTGAGAATCATGCTGCACATAAATGTACAACTTATACATCATTTCCCTTTTTTATTTATTAATGAAGCACATTTTAATAGCATCAAATATGTAATTGTTATGTTGGAACATGACTTCTTATCTTAGATATGTCATAAATTATCTGCATTTTTTTCACTGCATATAGCAAATTACCTACTAGATAAGAAAATGCAGTGGTTGTGTGTATGTTGTGTGTAGCTATTTACACAATTTATGGAAGTACTTGGTAATTTCATAAGAAGTAAACTTTGTTTTGTTTGTTTGTTTGTTTGTTTTGTCAAGTATGTATTGGTAATATACAAAGATATAACGATGTTTATATACATGATACTAGTAAGAGAGAAACATTAGAACAGAGGACGGAAAGCATGCTGGTGCACTTATGTACGCCATAAACAATATCCTTTAGATGCTCAATATAAGATTTTATCATGTAAAAATATTTCATGTACCTTTTTGTGTACCTTTTGAGATAGTCAGGATATTCGAGTGCCTTCACTCAAAATTACTAAGTAGCTTACTTTAGAAATATTGTCCAAGCTCAACTTAAAGATGAGTTCTTTAGATGAGAATTTATAGCAACCTATAAGCATGAGAGAATTTCCCAGAAATTATTTGACTTTTCATGCCATTTCTTTCACATACTCAGAGTGTGGCAGCAGAGTTTATGAAAATTTGCTGAGGTCAACTTTCCACAGCCAAGTCATCATGGACATTTCAATGTGGCTATCCAGGTTCAACTCACCACAGGCCAGCTTGCCATGGCCAACTTGCTGTGGGACAATTTACTATGAGAAAAGAGTTACACTAATATCAAAGAAATGATGGAATAGAATCATTAAAGAAAGGATGCGAAAGAACGAACAAAATGAAATGTCAATGACAAAAAATATATTTTAAAATTTATTTTAGATAATTAAATTGAATCATTAAATTGTTCTGCAGCAAGCTGTCCATGGCAAGTTGTCCGAAAGCAAATTGGCCATGGTGAGTTGGCCACAGCAAATTGTCTCTGGCAAATGGTCCCATTCCAGTGGTAGCATTGGTTTTTTCTAGGGATGATATAATTTAGCCTAGGCTAGCTCACATGCGCTCTTCCCTACTCTTTCAAATCATACCACATAGGTTTTCTCAAATTTCCACTTTGGATTTCTGGTGCTCTGATGTTGGAGAGTATCATTGTTCTGAGGTACCAACTGCAACTACCCAACAAGAAATTGAAATTATGAATGTTGTTATTGATCAGTTTCTAATACAATTTCTTGATAGGTAGATCTTGGAAAAATAAATAAATGAATGATATTGCCTTTATGTTCTCCTTAGTAAATTCCAACAGCAACAGAAATGAAATTTGCTAGACTAAATGGCTCTTTAGTTTTATCCAATGATGCAGTTTTTACATTCTTATTAGCTGCTTCAACCTGCCCTATGGGCTGTAATCTGACTTCAGACACACACACACACACACACACACACACACACACACACACACACTCTACTATTAGAAGGTTAGATAGCTACTGGCTACCTAAAATATGAAGAGCAATAGAAAATTTACGAGTTGAAAATCCTGATTTATTAAATCAGTGCTTTCAAAGACTCCTAAAGGCCTGAAGATTAACATATTTACTACCATAGGCCCTCAGGAACCAAATTTATTCACAGATCTATATAGTGTGTGTGTGTGTGTGTGTGTATCTATGTCTATGTATGTGTTTAATTTTAGATATCTAAGCTCCTTCTAATGCTTTAACTGGCTATGGTATAGATCAATGTTCACCACTAGTGGTCCATGAGAAAATGTTGGTGATTCACAGAAAAATTATTTGCATTTTTTGGAAAGAGTTATGAAACTTAAGATACATCAAACGTATCTTTTCTTTTATGTATACTGAGAGCATATGCATCAATGAAAAAATCCTTGTCACACTTGGCCAATAAAGAATTCTATTCTATTCTATTCTATTCTATTCTATAGAATAGAATAAAATAAAATAAAATAAAATAAAATAAAATAAAAAAATAAAATAAAATAAAATAATAAAATAAAATAAAATAAAATAAAATAAAATAATAAAATAAAATAAAATAAATAATATAATAAAATAATAAAATAAAATAAAATAAAATAAATAAAATAAAATAAATAATAAAATAAATAATAAAATAAATAATAAAATAAAATAAAATAAAATAATAAAATAAAATAAAATAATAAAATAAAATAAAATATATTGTATGCTATCAGTACAAAGTTTTCTGCAAATCATTTGGTAAAGAGAATTGATATACAAAATCACAATTTCTATCATCACTTGTCAATACAATTTACTTTACGTAAAGAATGTATTTTTACTCAACATATCTTGAAGGTTCTGTTTTGGGAAGTTTGTCCAAAAGGACCTGCATATAATAGGTAGCTTTTGACTTAGAACCAGTTGCTTAGTAACTGTTCAAAATTACGACGGACATCCCCCCGCCACAAAGTACTTATGATCGAGATGCAAAGTTCCAGTGGCTGCTCTTCCCCTTATGAATCATGCGATCATATTATTTGTGCTTGGTATTTATTTTATAGCTGTTTACTATCAATGATTACAGCATTTATACACAACTATGGTGTTGCAAAAAGATCATAAAATGGAGTCACATGATCACATGTCAGTCACATAATGATCCATTTAACAGATAGAATGACTTACAATCATCATTTTGGACTCAATTATGGTAAAGGGTCAAGGACACTATATACTTTGCTTTAAAAATAGGCAAAATATCTGTTGTTTTAAATGGCATATTTATTTACATATTTTAACTATGCTCAAATATAAATGAAGTAAGCCAGGCAGTGTAATATGGATCTTTTTTTTTTCATAATTATGGGTAAGTATTTATGATATTAATATCAGGGGAAAAAGAATGCAATCTAGATATTGTCTTTTTAAAAAAAATAACAGCACTACAGTGTTTCTATTCTTAGGCTTAACTTCATTATCAATTTTAAATCTAGACTGAAACATTATGCAGCATGTTGTACTGTTTTTGAATATCATTTCATTGAGTGGGTTTTCCTTTACATTTCTTTTGAAACTAAATTCTTTGTTATAGTTATTAAAATACATGTGCATATGCCTATTGTATGTTCATGACTATCTTTCTCCCAAAGTAACTAATTACTGCAGATAAATGTTCATTAAACATTCCCTCCAACCTCTATCTTTTCTTCTTTTGAATTTGTATGAGAATATTCATTGCTGTAATCCCTTGTTTGTGCTATCTCAACTTGTTGTTATGGAAATAGGCTACTCTAGATGTTTTCCTACTAAGATTATGGAAAAATAATTTTCTGAAACAATGCCATTCTATGTCCTAAATAATTTAGACATTGTGACTGTGTTTTAATTGCTTTTATGTGACCTGCTATTTCCAAATTAAGGAAATCCTTTCAAAAGAACATTATGGTTAGATGATAGATAGATAGATAGATAGATAGATAGATAGATAGATAGATAGATAGATAGATAGATAGATAGATAGATAGTGATGGCGAACCTTTTTTGGTTCGCATGCCAAAAGTGTGTGTATGTGTGTGTGTGTGTGCTAGAATGCGTGCATGTGCCCATACCCCTTCCATCCCCCCACACATGTGCTCACCACCACGTTGCCTCCACGCATGTGCACAGGCCTCACTGAAGCCTGGAATGTGAAAAAACAGCCAAAGGAACAAGCGCACCACTGTGCCTACCGTCCCTGTCCTATTGTCTTCTTTTGTTACTTTTTATCATCACTTACCTAATGTTTTATTTGTACAAATTATCACTTTAATTGTTTGACAAAATAAATAAATAAATAAAATAAAGTTCAGAAAAATGGACTTCCAGTTTGCCTGTTGTTCTGCTTTTTGCAATCCAGATGGTTTAGGGAAGATCCCTGAAGCCCCGGAGTGCAAAAAACAGCCCAATGGGCAATCCGGAAGTGTATTTTTCAAACTTCTGGTTTGTCCGTTTGGTGGTTTATCTGTTCCCTGAAGTGTCTGGAGGGTGAAATGGACTTTCCCAAGGTTAAAAAATCAGCTGACATAGAGCAAGGTCTCACATGCCCTCCAAAATGACTCTGTGTGCCATAAGTTCGCCATCACAGAGATAGCTAGCTAGCTAGCTAGCTAGCTAGCTAGCTAGATAGATAGATAGATAGAATTGTAGTATATATACATGTGTACATATAGACAAGGATAGAAGAAATTTAGGAATGGTAGGATGCAAATTTTTAAAGAAGAAAAGCTATGCTACCATTACATTTAGTCCAGCAATTTTTCTTTTGCAAGAAGAAAAATGAAGGAGTCACAAAACTATACAATTTCACTTAGACAATCAGTTGTCTCTGTTGACAGTAGGCAAGATATTTCATGTCCAGGTCATCTAAAGGTGTACAAGCTGTACATTGCTGTAGAAAATGTCTTCATTAATAATAATGTATTAAATTGGCAAATTGGCAATGATCTGAATTGCAAGCAAGTCACTGATAAGATATGCTACAAACCATTTCCACATATTATACTACTTATAGTCCTTATTATTAAAATAATAGAAAAAGACTCCAAATATTTTATATGCAGTCTAGACCTAAAGACCTAGAAAAGTGGGTCATTGTACCAGTGTTTCTACATCATTCCTGATATTTCCTCATTGCAGGTGCCAAGGGATTATCCACCATCAGTTGATGTAACATATTTAGGTGTAACAAAGACAATTCGATCACTATAATAGTTAGGAAACCAGGCAAGATAGTGGGAGACTGTGTGTTGTAGTCTTATCTTAGGTACAAATCCAGCTGGGTGACCTTGGGCCTGTTACTCTCTCTCAGCTCTAGGAAGTGTTCTGTCTGGGTCACCCTGGAAGCCAATACCAACCCAAAAAGAGAATCCAGACACACTGATAAAAGGCAAAGGCAGTTTATAAAATTCAAGAAAAAACACAGGTAACAGAAAATGTCCTTACAAACAGGAAAATGCTGTATCTTCAGATATATCCACGAAGGCAAAAGTCCATGCCGCAATACAGGATTCTTGCTGCCAATACGAGGCTGTAGATAGCAGACCTACACCTCCCACAGGTCTTCCAAACTGCTGGGCCACAAGCCAGGAACAGAGACGCCGAGAACAAAGCAGGACACAGTAACTCCAATTGATAACACTCCACATGGCTTCAAGGGCTTGCCTGCCTTTTAAACCCTGCTAAGGAGGACCACACCCAAACCCAGCTGTTCCTAATTCAGTGCTGATAATACTTCTTTAATTGCTCCTTTCTTTGATCTGACTATCTCTGTCGCATGTCAATGACGGCTTGTGCTTCATCACCTAATGACTCCAAGCTACTGTCTGGGGAGAGCCCCCCCCCCCGGGGCTCTCATGCTGTTCTCCTTCGTCCCATTCCTGACTTTCCTCTCCCCCGTCTGACTGTTCAGCCCCCTCCTCTTCGCTGTCATCCTCCTCCGGGCATGGAGCCAGCAGAGACACAGCCGGTCCCTGAGCAGCCTCAGGCTGAACCACAACAGGCAGGAGCAAGCTATTTCTGAAAAACTTTGCCAAGAAAACATGAGAGACCTGTCCACACAGTCTGAGAATCAGACATAATTGAATGGGGAGGAGCCGGGAATTTGTATAACTTTTTTTTTCCCAACTGTAATCCTCTTGATATATTTTCAGTAAAATCATTTTTGGCTTTCACTGCAATTTGAGCCTAACTTCCATAAACTGTAGAACCAGTAAGTTCCACTTACCAATAAGGCAGTTCTACCAACTTTCCAGTTCATCCAAATACGAATCCTAGGAGAGAAAGATAGAGGTACAGAAAAAGAGGGGGAGGGGGAGAAGCAGAGAGAGAGATTGGGGGTGGGGGACAGCTCAGACACAGAGATTATCCTTCAAGCTGTACAAATAATAATGAAATGCTTCATTTTCTATTTAACTGTTATTTTCTCACCTCAGAAAATGGAAATATCAACAACCATCCATAAAAGGATAGAATGATTCTACTTGTGTTGTCTGATAAAAAAGAATGACACAACCTCTCGGGCTGGATTATTGGTTAAAAAGTGCTCTGTGAATTATACTTTTTTCTTTTTCTTTGAAAAGAAGAAAGTTAAGAAGGAAGGCAAGCATGATAGTTTATAGATGTTTGCTGTCATTTATATCACCTATGTTAACATTACTGCAGATATCATTAAGTTGTTGAGATTGAAAGGGGAGTTGAATTATTTGTGATGCATGTCTATGTACAGATAAGACTTGTGGATGGAAACCTGTATATTTTAGCATCTAACTATAAGGAAAATGTGTTGTGTAAGGCCAAACTATAGCACTCAACCATTCTTCTTCTTTCTTTTGATACCAGAAAATGATTAATATCCACTTGCCATAAAGTGGAGAGTAGAATATTTGTTATAAAAATGAGAGGAAGCTATTTTGATGTCTAGTATTAGAAATATCAGGAATGATGTACATTGAACAAGGTACAAATATCTATCTGCATCCTCTTATACTAGAATACTAGCTGAATTTGACAATCCAATCAAAATATCAATTTCTCAATGGTAGAAAGAATTTGAAAACAAGCTCAAATAGTCAATACACATTCTTATAGATGGCACGGAACTTTTATGTTCTCAAAACTATGTATTAGCCATTTGTATAGCCAACTCTTGGTGGTGCCAATCAAAGGAAATCAAACTCAAATATATTTCCTCCTTTCTGAAGCATGTTGGAAACAGGAAGCTTATTCTTGCAAAGTTTCTATCAGAGGGTTAACTGTTGATTTTCCAAGGTGGGTGGAGCTAGCCTCCAAGGATGGGAAGACAATTTGGCCAATCAGGACTGAATCTGTATTTTAAAATTATGTCCCTTTGCCTGCTTTTCCCCTCTTTAGATTCAGTCCTTGCCTTCAAAGGATGAGTACATTAATTCCCATCCTTGGATACTACCTCACCAGTTCTTGTGGAGACTAAATGGCTTTTTCTTTGGGGAAATCCTCCCCAGAACTCACAATCTTTTCTGATTGGGTCAAGGTCCTCCCTAGGGCTGTCAAAGGGAAAGCACCCCAGAGCCTGTGGTAATATCCTGGCTGTTGAGGCTTTAAAAGTTGGAGTCAGCAGCTCATGCATTTGGGGAGCAGAAAAGAGTAGAGAGACCCACGCCGAGAAGAGGATCAACCAGCCGGCTCCTGCTCCTCCCCTTGCTGGTGGAGGCTTGTACCTCAAGTGCCAGTATGGTGATACCTTCACCAGTAGCAGATCTTCACAGCCTTATCAACGCAGTGCCAGGCAGGAGCATCCAACAAGATCAACGGCTTCCCAGAATGAGAGATGCTCACGGTTTGATCAATTGCCATGACTTGGCCTCTAGCTGACCTTCCTCCCATGGTCCCTCCTAAAGCCCTTGGCATCTCCTAGGTCCACAGTCCTTAGTCTCCACTAGGTCCTACCTCAGCGTTGGGTACCCAGAGGCCATTTTGGAGCAGGCTATGTGATGAGCAGCTACCTAGACCATCCTAAGCCAACAGCCTTATATTGCTTTCTGTCACCTCCAGAGGTTCCAGCAGCCATTTTAGTGGGGCCACAAGGTGCATGGCCATCTCTTCCTCACCTACTATGGCAGATAGATTGCCAGGGCCATTCTATCCAGCCACCTCAATCCCAGCTGGAGAGGGTTGTTCCCCACTGAGGGCCAAGGCTTCAGATCAATTAACCACACATAAACTCCCAAGGTCTATTCAAAGGGCACACCCTGAAAAGGCCAAGACCCAGGGCCAAGCTAACCAATCTGGGCTTCCAGATAAGGGACAGGACAGCATGGATTTCTTGCAATGCTCAATCAATCCATCCAGCTTTGGATGTTATGTCCTTGGATGGCTCCCCAAATCAACACAGACTGTGGAAACTTTTTCATCTCATTTGGAAACCAAGTACCCAAAGTATGGAGGAGGAGTGGAGAGGCACACACTGCAAGATGTTTGAGGTCCAGTGTAATGTTCCCACAGTCTGTGTTGATTTGGGGAGCCATGTCATCTGCTGGTATTTATCCACTGTGCTTCATTAAGTCCAGGGTCAACATAGCTATCTACCGGGTAATTTTGGAGTGTTAATTGAAGGCCTGGGCATGCTGCCAACAGCCATTACCCCTTCCAACTCTATTATTCTATGTTCTCTAATTTCTAAATTGGGTGCTTCATAGAAGAAGCAATACAGCTGGCTGGACCACACATGCATTAAATTAATGGTCTGTATGCATCATAGTCCCCTCTTGTATCTTTTCTCTCACGGAGAAACAACAAGTAGCCAACACTGCAACAACTATAAAAGGACTTGGGAAACTCCAAGGAATATCAGCTGATAACAGATATGTTACTTAATACTATTTGCATTGAAAACATTTGTAATCCTGTCCTTTTTCCTGAAGGGAAGAGGTTAATCGCATCCCTAGATGGGGATTGATGGGTTTCCCTGCCCTAATCCTATCAGTTTCTGTTGTTTATGGACCTGATTCATTGTGTATCAGCTGCATTCCAGCTGCAACTATTAAGTGGCGGTATTAACTGAAGGGGACAACAGAGAAAAATACCTCTCTTCCACTTTATTTTTAACCAATTCTCCAAACAGTATAAGCAATTTACTAATGGTTTGGATAAACTGGGACGAACTGGTTGAATTCCACCTGTTATGATAACAGTGCTGAAATTAAAATATCAGCTTGTACGTTCTAGCAGCAGAATTACTAAAGTGGTACTTCAAAAGTATACAAACTTTTATTTAAAGTATAGTGTGAGTGCAATGAAAAATCAAATTGTAACTATTAAAAATGTATTCTTTTCCAGCAAAAATGCCTTGCCTCGAAACATTAGCAGGAATCTTTCACCAAATCTGGAAAATAATGTTGAATCAAGGAAATGCTGTAAAATCACAGAAACTAAAGAACAAAAGGACATGTAAATTCAAAATTACTGAATTATTTTGGCTACTTCAGTCACCATGGAAACTGCTGATCTTTCTGAAAATTTTTTAAATCACAAATATATAATTAGGAAGCTTGGCACTAAGATGATTTATTCAACATACTAGTAATATACCAGCATGGAGACTTTTATAGTATTCTGTAGATGTTAATGAATTGCTTTATGCTTGACCATCATCATCTTCTTCCTCAACTTTTATATAGATAACACTAAGCACCAGTGCTAAAGATCAGTGGAATGATCTAGATGATCTAGATTTACTAATGTATAAGGCTTCTGAGAAGGGCGGCATACAAATCTAATAAATAATAAATAATAATAATAATGTAATGAAACTACGCTTTTTGGGAAGGATGGCAGAAGCTGCTGTCCCTGCATGATCCAAGTGCCAGACTCTGCTGTGAGTGTTTGTGTGTGTGTGTGTGAGAGAGAGAGGGAGAGAGAGAGAGAGGGAGGGAGAGGGAGAGAGAGAGAGGACAGAAGGGAGAAGGGTTTGTATCATTATGTAAAATTGCTCACTGCTTTTGATCAGCCTCCTTCTACGGTAACTAATACAAATTTCCTTCATTTCTATCACTGACTAGCCTAGCCCCACCCACGTCTCTGGCTGCCCAAAGCAGAATGAAAAGAGAGACAAAAGGTGTGTGCACAAAAACTTTACCTCCCTTTCCAGTTATCACACTGAAAGAAACCTGAATTCAACACTGTTTCTTTCTCTCTAGTATTAAAAGCGATCTGGACTTCGGTCTCTCTTTCCCAGGGTGAGATCGGACTGAAGCAACCCCCAGCTTTGCCCTGACTACAGAAGGAGATACTTTTCACTTCCTGTTAGATCATTTTCGATCGTTTTTGCAAAGGGTGGGGGATAGAAAAAAATAAGCAGCTCCTCTTTCCCTCCCTCCCTCCTTCTCAAAAGACTGCAACTTTCTCTCTTGCACTTCCTTTCCTGAATCTCCGGTGATAATCTTTATGGCTCTTTGTAAATAGAGCTAAAAAGTTTAAAGAGCAAAGTAGCCACAGTTAGAGGAGGACTAGCTCCGGAAGTTTGAATACCCTTGCAGTCCCTGACACAGGGGTCTTCAAACTTGACAGCTTTAAGACTAATGAACTTCAACTCCCATTCCCGAGCTAGCATGACTGGAGGAGGATTTTGGGAATTGAAGTCCACAAGTCTTAAAGTTGCCAGGTTTGGAGACCCTTGCACCCCTAATCCCTAATCCAGGGGTTTTCAAATTTGACAGCTTTAAGACTAATGAACTTCACCAATTTCGTTTCGGTTTTTCCTTTAATTCTCTCCGAAAATAAAGACGTAATTCGTAATTCTTCCGCTGCAGAAAAACAAGACCCTAGATTTCCAGCATCGTTTTCTTCTCACAGCCAATTTAAGAGTTCCAAAATCTTAAAACCTTACATTCACACCCCCTCGAAGCCTCTTCAGGGGTGGATTCTGTTCTTTCTGGTCTTTAAATCTTTAAGTCTTATTTTTCACTCTGATATTCAAAGAAACGAAAGTGTAGAAAACTAGATCCGGCCCGCAAAGCCTTGTCGGCGTAAGGATATGATTTCTTTTCTTTACAAACTTTCCTTTTCGCCTTCTAGTTTGAGGTTTATCTTATTCTCCCCTTCCACAAAAGATTTATCATGTAAATAAATTTATACCTTGGATTCTTCTTTTTTGGTGTCTCCTTTTTCTGCAATGATGAAATTAAGTTTATTTCTCCTTCTTTTATCTTCTTCGCTTCCCACTGGTGAGTTCAGGCTGCTATGGCCGATACCTCCTGGATGGAGGCTCGGTTTCCATACTCCAAAGCCGCGGGATGTTCCTATCCCCTGTGGGACCTTGGCGATGGCCCCTCAAGGACAGGAGAACCCCCTTTTCTAGGATCGGTCCATCTGGGCCCGATCCGATCACTGGGGGTGACCTTTGGAGGGTTAAAGGGGGCTTCGGAGACAGCACCCCTAATCCCTAATCCAGGGGTTTTCAAATTTGACAGCTTTAAGACTAATTAACTTCAACTCCCATTCCTGAACTAGTATGACTGGAGGATTCTGGGAATTAAAGTCCACAGGTCTTAAAGTTGCCAAATTTGAAGACCCCTGGGTTAGGTATTAAGGGTGCAAAGGTCTCCAAACCTGGCAACTTTAAGGACTTCAACTCCCATTACTGAGCTAGCATGACTGGAGAAGGAATTCTGGGAGTTGGTCCACAAGTCTTAAAGCTGTCAAGTTTGAAGTTTGTAAAAATTGTCCATGGTTGTAAAAAAGTATACATGTTTGTAAAAAGTATTCTGCTACACTGGTATTTTATTAAATAATATATTACTGCACCATTTGGTTCAGAATACTTTTTTTCTTGGTGCATCTTATATTACGAAAAATACAGTATCTACTTATTTTAAGAGAATCACCCTCAATTCTTTTTCTAAAAAGCAAAAAGACTACGGTGAATGCTCAGCATAACTTTTAAAGTGCTTTCTTGCATTTTTGACCATGAATTTTGGAAAACGACACTATCTTTCAGAAATTTGCTTCTGTTGACTTTAGCATCAGGATAGATCCATACTCATACCAAATATTATAATTTACTGTCAATCAATTTTCTCATGTTATTAAAATGAATTCTGAAAATTAATTGATAAATAATCCAAAATATGTTCTGGGATGTACATTATTTGGAGTACAGTATTCAAAATCAGGGCATTGAACAAGAGATCAAGAAGCAATCTATCTATTATCAAGCTTTCTTGTGTTTTGCTGGCCTCCCCTCCCTAACAAATCAAAGGTTTGTTTCAGATTACTGCAATATGTTATTCTTTTGCCTCCTGTATATCACATAAAATTCATTCTTGGGAAATATGAAAAGCTTCCTAGGTTCCATGTTTTTGAACTAATTTAAAAGTCAGAAGCTGCTGAAACAAGAATAATTTTTGATGTAATAACAGGGTATGAAGGAAAAATGCAAGTTAATAAATATATAATAGAAAATGTCAGTGCAGACTTATTTTGTTGTTCTACAAATATGTCAAGAAGGGTGTTTTATCTTTCAAAGATTTCACAGTACTGATGACACAAATATAAGAGAAGAAAATGAAACATACAATTAAACGTGTTTCTTGCAGAGAAAACATGTGTCAGAGTCCCTTTAACCAAAACACATACTTTTTTTTAACCGATGGAAACAGTAGTTTGTTTTTACTATATCAGGAATTTTTGTACATCAAGGCTCCAATTACCATTCTAGCTTTATCCATTGTTCTGACAATGTCCCTTTTTATATAATTTTACTAAACATTACAATTAAAAAGAACAATCTAACAAAAATTGAAAAAAGAGTAAAAAGAAAAACTAAAAATAGCAGGAAAAAAAAAGGAAAACAGAAAAAAATAGAAAAGGAAGAAAAATAATAGCAATAGCAAATAGCACTTATATATCATTCCACGGTGCTTTGCAGAACTCTCTAAGCAGGTTACAAATGTCATCCTATAGCCCCAAATCTGGGTTCTCATTTTACTTACCTTGGAAGGATGGAAGGCTGAGTCAACCTTGAATCAGTTAGCACTGAACTCCTGCCTGTGGGCAGAGTCAACCTGAAATCCTATAACTATAGAGCCACCATGGCTCCTTAAAAGAATGTTAAAAAAAAATTATATTATATATAAAATTATATTATACATGTTTTACTCTCAGGTCTCTGGTTATTTTCCACGGCCAGAAACATCACTTCTTTGAAATAAAGCCCACTCTTTATTTTTTCACACAAACAGGATAGATATAAAATGCAATCCAAAGTCAAAGGAGCATGAAGCAAAACACAGTTCTTTTTCACTTAGAAATAATTCTTGGCTTGGAGGCTGGAAAGCGTGCCAAAATGTTGTTGGACGGGGCCCAGAAAGAGCCTTCTCTGTTCGGGCCCTGGCCCTCTGGAATCAACCCCCCCTCCCAGAGATTTGTACTCAGGCCTCCATGCAGGGTCAGGGCCACCCTCTGACCATTCCACCAAGTACTGGAAGCAGTCGTGGAGCCATCAAGTGTTTTTGATGCCAGTAATGTTCAACTTGGGTAGGGGAACTTGGAATCGGCGCAATGGGCCTGGAACAGTGGGAACAGCTGGGTCTGCAGCAGGAGGATGAAGTAGAGAAGCAGGGCTTACTGGAACAAATAGGGAACAATGAAGCATGGGATGTACACGTAGAGAGGTGGGCAAAATCAGGTGATAAGTCATTGGATTTCGACAGGGAAAGGGCCCAAGAAACATTGGTCAAGCTTGTGGCTGGATTTCTCTGAGGATAGATACAAAGAACAGTATGGTTTGTGTGGAAGTGTGCTGAGCATCATTAAATGCAAACTCAGCTATGGAGAGGTATTTTGCCCAATCTTTCGCTCGGTTGTGGATAAAACAGCACAGGTACTGCTCTAAGATGCCAATGATTTTTTCTGTACCCCTGTCAGTCTCTGGGTGATGGGTGAATGCCAGAGAGACTTAGACATGGAGCACTGACATGAGTTCTTTCCAAAATTTGGCAGTGAATCGAGGTCCTCGGTCAGATATTATTCTGTCAGGTAGACCATGTAGTTGGAAGCTGGAGGAATAGTTGAGCAGTGACTTTAGCTGTGTGTGTTCCTCGACAGGGAATAAAATGCACCATCTTGGTTAACATGTCCACCAACACAAACACAGCTGTGAATCCTGTGTGGATGGGTAAACAGGTCAATAAGTCCATGGAGATTCTCTCCCCAAGGTCTCTCTGGTGTAGGCAAAGGTTGTAACACTCCAGGAGTGGCTCTTGTGGCTGTCTTGGCTTGGTGACAACAGGCACAAGAATTTACATAGGAGTGGACATCATGGCGAAGTCTATGCGTACGTACATATGTACGTATGTACGTACGTACGTACGTATGTATGTATGTATAATCTTCTTCCAATAATTCATTTCTTATGTAAAAACAAATCTTTAAAGGTTTTCATTTCTCATTCATTCCTGGTTGTCGCCCTTTTATTTTTATCTCCTTTCCCTCCCTCAAACCCCCCCCCCCCCCCAAAAAACACCTCTTCTTAAGTTTATTATTTTAATTTCTCTCACTAAGTATTGAAGAGATTTACCCAGTGAATAATATAAAACAAGTTAATAATAATAATAATAATAATAATAATAATAATAATAATAATAATAATAATAATAATTTATTGGATTTGTATGCCGCCCCTCTCCGCAGACTGCTCCAACTGTTCTTAATTGTTGAAAAGCAGTTAAAAGGTAATTTTCAATAGTGATTAAGAAATAAAGTTCAATGAACTTTATTTGTCTATACAGTAGAACCCCGACTTACGAGACTAATTGGTTCCGGAAGGAGGCTCGTAAGTCAGAACGCTCGTATGACGAAACATTGTTTCCCATAGGAAACAATGTAAAGTCAATTAATCCGTGCAACAACAAAAAAACCCGCTGCCGCCGAATGCGGAAGTTAGCGTTCAGAGACAGCTGCAAAGCGGTGCGCGTGTTTTAAAACATCAGAGCCGGCCTGGGGGGCTCGGGGGGAAGCCCCCGAACCCCCCAGGCCGGCTCTGACGTTTTAAAACACGCGCGCTGCTTCGCAGCTCTCTGCTGAAGCCGGAACGCTAACTTCTGCGTTCGGATTCAGCAGAGAGCTGCGAAGCAGCGCGCGTGTTTTAAAACGTCAGAGCCGGCCTGGGGGGCTCGGGGGGAAGCCCCCGAGCCCCCCAGGCCTGCTCTGACGTTTTAAAACATGCGCGCTGCTTCGCAGCTCTCTGCTGAATCCGGAACGCTAACTTCCGCGTTCGGATTCAGCAGACAGCTGCGAAGCAGCGCGCGTGTTTTAAAACGTCAGAGCCGGCCTGGGGGGCTCGGGGGCTTCCCCTGAGCCCCCCAGGCCGGCTCTGATGTTTTAAAACACGCGCGCCACTTCGCAGCTGTCTTCTGAAGCCGGAACGCTAACTTCCGCGTTCGGTTTCAGAAGACAGCTGCAAAGCGGTGCGCGTGTTTTAAAACGTCAGAGCCGGCCTGGGGGGCCCAGGGGGAAGGCCCCGAGCCCCCCCAAGCCGGCTATGACATTTTAAAACATGCGCGCTGCTTCGCAGCTCTCTGCTGAATCCGGAACGCTAACTTCCGCGTTCGGATTCAGCAGAGAGCTGCGAAGCAGCGCACGTGTTTTAAAAGGTCAGAGCCGGCCTGGGGGGCTCGGGGGGAAGCCCCCGAGCCCCCCAGGCCGGCTCTGACGGTTTAAAACAGGCGCGCTGCTTCGCAGCTCTCTGCTGAATCCGGAACGCTAACTTCCGCGTTCGGATTCAGCAGACAGCTGCGAAGCAGCGTGCGTGTTTTAAAATGTCAGAGCCGGCCTGGGGGGCTCGGGGGCTTCCCCCCGAGCCCACCAGGCCGGCTCTGACGTTTTAAAACACGCGAGCCACTTCGCAGCTGTCTTCTGAAGCCGGAACGCTAACTTCCGCGTTCGGTTTCAGAAGACAGCTGCGAAGCAGCGCGCGTGTTTTAAAACGTCAGAGCCAGCCTGGGGGGCTCGGGGGGAAGCCCCCGAGCCCCCCAGGCTGGCTCTGACGTTTTAAAACACGCGCGCTGCTTCGCAGCTGTCTGCTGAATCCGAACGCGGAAGTTAGCGTTCCGGATTCAGCAGAGAGCTGCGAAGCAGCGCGCGTGTTTTAAAACGTCAGAGCCGGCCTGGGGGGCTCGGGGGCTTCCCTCCGAGCCCCCCAGGCCGGCTCTGACGTTTTAAAACACACGCACCGCTTTGCAGCTGTCTTCTGAAACCGAACGCGGAAGTTAGCGTTCCGGCTTCAGAAGACAGCTGCGAAGTGGCGTGCGTGTTTTTAAACGTCAGAGCCGGCCTGGGGGGTCGGGGGTAAGCCCCCGAGCCCCCCAGGCCGGCTCTGACGTTTTAAAACACGCGTGCTGCTTCGCAGCTGTCTGCTGAATCCGAACGCGGAAGTTAGCGTTCCGGATTCAGCAGAGAGCTGCGAAGCAGCGCGCATGTTTTAAAACGTCAGAGCCGGCCTGGGGGGCTCGGGGGCTTCCCTCCAAGCCCCCCAGGCCGGCTCTGACGTTTTAAAACACACGCACCGCTTTGCAGCTGTCTTCTGAAACCGAACGCGGAAGTTAGCGTTCCGGCTTCAGAAGACAGCTGCGAAGTGGCGTGCGTGTTTTAAAACGTCAGAGCCGGCCTGGGGGGCTTGCCAGCACCCCCCCAGCCCCCCAGGCCGGCTGCAACCTTTTAAAACACGCGGGATAACAGCGCCAAGGAGCTGTCTCCTGAAGCCGAAAGCGGAAGTTAGTGTTCGGCTTCAGGAGACAGCTCCTTGGCGCTCGTATCCCGAATGTGAGCTCGGGAGGCGAACAAAAATGTCGCTCCCCTCCCAGCTCTTATCTCGAGGAGCTCGTAAATAGAGCTGCTCGTATGTCGAGGTTCCACTGTATAGGTTACATTACAGTTTGCTTGAAATGTAGTCATAAGCTGACTACAAAACCTTGTTTTTTGATATTTACTGCCAAGAATCAGCTGTCTAGAATTCATTTGGACAATCTCACAATCTCTCCTTTTTATAGACTTCGCTACACAGAATTTGTCATCTGCTGCCAATCTCCATCTCAATACAATCCGCATTCCTTCAGAGACATCTAGTTCCCTATGAATCCTCAATGGAAGTTCCAATTTTTTATCCCAATTATCTATTTCTAAGGACTGTCTCTAGAAGGGAATTTATTTGCATTTATTTCATTTCATATATACCGGTATGCCTCATTTCACACAACCAGAGTCTGTTATCTGTAGCTGATGTGCTACTGGAAGCATATGGATAAATACTATTATCTTTTTTGGGACTTGGATATGTGTTATAAAACAAAATCCTGAAATGTTTAGCTTGAAATAATATCTCAGTATCCACCATGATGTTTCAGTACTACAATCAGAAAACCATTAAAAATACCTCACAGTTCTCCTGACATATTATCATTTTTAACAGATGGTCTTATATAATGATATAATGTCTACCAAAGCGCATAGATGTATATATATTAAAAACAAATATAACATATTTTACAAAATTAAATGTTGTTAAATTATTGTGAAATTTGATAAAATTGCAGGGGATTCAAACTCAAAGCCTACAGGCCAGATCTAGCTTGTGGGATGCTTACATCTGGTCCATGGGGCATCCTAGAAATACCAAATGACTGGCACATGGTGCCTTTGCTAGCAGAACCCCTTCCCGTAGCACTCTGCTGGCCAAAATGGGCCACTGAGGCCTCCAGAGGCATCCCCCAGCCTATTACAGGCCAAAATGAAATCTTCAGATGCCTCCCCAGACCTCCACCCCATTTCCTATGGCTTTACTGTACTTACTTTTTAAAGAGGCTTACCCACATGGCAAAGGTGAGATGTAGGGAAAACAGCTTTCCCCATCTGAATAAAAGACCAGCTTCTCTGCCATGAGGGCCTGTAGGCTTAGTTTGGCTCTAGTCTGGATGGTGATGAGCAGCCTCCTGCTTGTTGCTGACTGGCTAGTTCAGATGAGCACCTTCAAGGATTGGAGCATGGCAGCCATTCAACAAGGAGCTTGCGGTTCAGCTTGATCAGACAAAGGAAGCAAACTCCTTGTTGATTGGTTGTTGCTGCTGCCTCAATCTGCGAAGCAGGAGGCTGTTGTGGCCCACTCCAGGCTTAGGGCTGCTGGCCACATGGCCCCAGCTGAAGTCTTTTATTCAGAAGCTGGTGAAAATATTTTCCTTAGATTTCACATTCTTACCAACATCTGAATAAAACACTTCGTCAGTGTGTCAGCCTCCTCTGAAGATCTTCAAAAAGTAAATAATCAGTGGGAAATGGGATGGTGAGGAATAAGCAAATAAATAGATTAACCAACTGGAAAATCTTGGCAGACTTTTTTTTTTAATAAGAAATATAGATTGGCTAACATATCTGCAAATCAAATCAAAATACAATGAACATAAAAAACAATTCAGATTTCAAAAAGATAACGTAATAGATACAATCTTTTTTGGCCCATCACCAAAAATGTTTTCCAAATTATATAATTATTTATTAAAGTCTGACAACTGTGAAAAACAAGTCAAAGGATGTATGATAGCCTGGGCCCAAAATTTTGGCTATACGATTAATTTAATAGAATGGGAAAAAACTTGGAAAATAAATTATAAGATGACTACAGCAATGTCCTATAAAGAAAATCAATTAAAAATGTTTTATCGATGGCACATCTCTCCAGCAAGATTATCTAAAATGTTTCCAAATTTACCCCCTAATTGCTGGAAATGCAAACTAAAACCAGGAACATACTATCATTCATGGTGGACTTGCACATACGGCAAAAAATATTGGACAAACATTAAAAATCTTCGCTGGCAACAAAAGTCCGGAGGCGGGCCATCCCAGTGGTGGCGGCTTGGGTTTGTAAGGTGAAAATAATTTGGAAGAAGAGGTGAAAAAAATCTTAAACCCCGGGTTTGTATCTCGAAAAGTTTGTATGATGAGGGGTTTGTAAGATGAGGTATCACTATATATCCCCCCAAGGCAGGTATAGGCAAAAAAAAAAAAATTCAAGTACCGGTACTTACCTCAATCGCCCACTGCTCCTGCTGGTTTGGGTTAGGGTTAGGGTACCTGGCCTCTCCTTGTGTCAAAGAGATACAATTTCTCTCTCTATTTACTATTACTGAACATCCAAAATATACTATTTAATTCTATGCATATATGCCATATGTGTACATACATATTACACACAGGCACACAAATATATACTGTACATTATCTACTATATAAACTGTATGTGTATATACACAGAGAGAGTTCTTGTAAAATTATAAACATTCAACCTCACTTACTGTAATAAGAAAAACAAACCCAGAGTCCACTTTCTGCCACACAGTTAACCATAACTAGAACATTACACAGGTCTTCAGATGTACTGGTACTTCCCTAGCTTCCACATCACTTTTAGAGCTAGGAAATGTCATGGATTGAATAAAATGTGGTAATTCTCATTTAACAACGCTTTTGCTTAACAACAAATTTTGGGCTCAATTGTGATCAGAAGTCTTCCTCCCTCCCTCCCTTTCTTTCCTTCTTTCTTTATTCCTTTCTTTCTTCCTTTCTTCCTTCCTTTCTTTTGAGTATTCTCTAAAATTTCTTCAGTGGGATCCATAGCTTATCTGGCAACAGATTTTTCACCTGGCAGGAGGTGAAAAATTTTGCACAGGTGGACAAGCAGAGAAAGCAGTTCCCAAGTGCACATAATTAGGGTGCGTTAGAAGTTCATCCTTTCCAAGCCTTGAGTAAAAGATTATACTATGTAAATGGCAAAAAAAGAAAGAAAGAGGATTAACTAAAGTTCAGAAATAGATCAGAGTTATATATTATATGAGTACAGCATTCGACCTATTAATTTAGGCTTGGGTGAGAACAAACTTTTTAGCTGAATAAAAGAAATTTAAAGAAAAAAACTTTTTAATGTTGACATTGGCACAACCAGACAGAAACGCCTCAGCGTGCCTACCGCAGCCGCTTCCCTGAGTGCTTTGGGAGCGCCTGCCTTTCCTTCAGCGGGGAAAGGCGGCAACTGCCCGCCTTCCCTCAGCCGTTTCCCCAAGAGCGCTTTGGGCCAGCGCTTTGGGAGCGCCTGCCTTTACTTCAGCAGGGAGAGGCGGCAACTGCCCCATGCCTCCCGCAGCCACTTCCCCAAGCACTTTGGGAGTGCCTGCCATTCCTGCAATGGGGAGAGGCGGCACCTGCCCTGCGCCTCCTGCGGCTGCTTCCCCCAGAGCACTTCGGAGCACCTGCCTTTCGGGAGCTGTAACGGCCCGGCCCCTACACAGCTCGCTTGGCCTGAGCCGCCAATGCTTTCCGGTCTCCCGCGGGTACCCTCTGCTCTAAACTGGAGTCCCTGAAGGCGCTTGGGCCATCCCAGCGCCCAAGCACCGTCAGTGACTTGAGTATAAGTCGAGGCATGTTTTTTCAGCCCATTTTTGGGGCTGAAAAACTCGACTCATACTCGAGTATATGCGGTACTTATTATACATATAAAATATTTTAATAAAAGCTAATTTTTTTAAAAAAAGAAAAATCTTTGCAGACTTCCTTTTAATTTAAGTTTTTTCCAGTTGAATATTCTTCAACTAATTTAAATGGAAATATTTGAATTGCTAAAATATTCAAATTTATATTGTTGCAAATATAATTAATGATTTTCTAATCTATTAATGATATTAATAACATATTCACATACTAAGAAACTGCAAGTTAATAGAATTAGTATTTATAATTACAAAAGTGAGCCTATGTCTGGATTTAAGCTAACACTACTTTAAATAAGCTGCTTTCCTAAAATACTATAGCTTAGTGTTTTCTTCTTTAAAATTCCCCATACCATATCATGTGCATTATTACCTTTCACTATGAAGTATTTATTTTCAAATCTGTTTAATGGAAGAAAAAGTGCAAGCATAAAACCGCTTATTTATTCAAACTGTAAAAAAAGAAACCTAGGAGAACATTGAAATGGACTCACAATTCTGATATACTTATTCCCCCCCACAAAGATAAAAAAAGAATACTCTTAAGACTGATATCAGCTACAAGAATAGCACAAGAAATAAATAAAATTTGCACAAAAGGAAAAACAAAATGTTTCAGAACATAAAATGCAAAAATCAATAATGATAAGACTAGAATCCAGACTATAAACATCTGAAATAGAATTACAAAGACATGTGCATTTTAACAAGCACTCCAAATGATTTTGGAAAAGAAGATCTGGGAACAAAAATTGGCAATTTGCTTTAAAGTGATTGTGACTTTGTAAATTAATGATACCTCATAAATCAAGAAATGTATAAGATAAATCCATAGATATGTTTAATTGCTGTAATATCTTTTCCTGTTAACATACCAATTGTAATTGGTTGTTTTTACTATGTATGTTATTAAACAAAACATATACAAATTTAAAAATTGTTATATGCTGTTTTATTACTGTTGTTAGCCGCCCCGAGTCTGCGGAGAGGGGCGGCATACAAATCCAATAAATAAATAAAGAAAATAAATAAAAATCCATTATTTTCTTTGAGAAGATTTGTTATCAATCCAGCCTAAATCAATGATATAATTATATTTTATTTATTATAAAAGATAAAGCAAAGTCCAAACTCATTCCTCACATTAAAAACAGTAAATATTGATATACACAATGTTTGTCTCATGTTTGGGTATTTATGATATGTGAAATTATAATTTTGCTGACAAAATGTTAGCTACCATCACTAAACAACAAAAGAGTACAAGTATAATGATTTTCTATATTGATAACCCACAGGCACACTTTCAATGAACAAATGTGCAGCTTTTGTAATTCTTTTATTTTTTATGTTATATTTAGTCTGATTATAGTTATTGAAACATAATTGTATATTTTTAATATAATAAACATTGGATTTGTGTTTTGCATAGTTTGGTTTTGTTTTCATTTTTATAATTAATTTTATTGTTCTTTACAAAGGTATTAACTTGTGACCAATTAGATTTTTTTTAAAAAAAGTCACCATAGTTTGAAAAGCATTTCTCTAGAGAAAGCCCATTTATTTTGGAAATAAAATTACTTGTATAGTTATGGTGTAGGATGCAGTTTTCTTGATTCATTATAAAATATTACCTTGGGGCAGCTGCTAGGTTGTTTTGAAGTTTCATATATTGTTGTTTTTGCTTGATAGCCTTTGCTTTGTCAAATCTCATGGCTGGAAGGAAATCAAAAGACATACCCACATAGAGCAGCTTGATAAATACAGTGCCATGCTATTTAGATTAGAAGTAGTTCTGTGCTAAATCCCTGTAGGAGATTGATTTTGAGCCCATAAAATAAAATTAATTGCCAGGAATTAGATTCTATGCCGGATAGCCCGGCCTTGGCAGTCTGTTAAAAATGTAATACAGTGATACCTCGTCTTATGAACTTAATTGGTTCTGGGACGAGGTTTGTAAGGTGAAAAGTTTGTAAGACGAAACAATGTTTCCCATAGGAATCAATGGAAAAGCGATTAATGCATGCAAGCCCAAAACTCACACCTTTTGCCAGCCGAAGTACCCGTTTTTGCGCTGCTGGGATTCCCCTGAGGCTCCCCTCCATGGGAAACCCTGCCTCCAGACTTCCGTGTTTTTGTGATGCTGCAGGGGAATCCCAGCAGCGCAAAAATGGGTGCTTCACTGGCAACAGAAGTACAGAGGTGGGGTTTCCCAGCGAGGGAAGCCTCAGCGAAATTGCAGCATCGCAAAAACACAGAAGTCTTCAAAACCCCACCTCCGGACTTCTGTGTTTTTGCACTGCTGGGATTCCCTTGAGGCTCCCCTCCATGGGAAACACTACCTCTGGACTTCTGTGTTTTTGCGATGCTGCAGGGGAATCCCAGCAGCGCAAAAATGGGCGCTTCACTGGCAACAGAAGTCCGGGGGCGGGGCATCCCAGTGGCGGCAGCTTGGGTTTGTAAGGTGAAAATAGTTTGGAAGAAGAGGCAAAAAAATCCTAAACCCCAGGATTGTATCTCGAAAGGTTTGCATGACAAGACAAGGGGTTTGTAAGATGAGGTATCACTGTATATTGAATTATCTGAGAAGTGTGTAATAAGAAGGAATCTTGGAGATATATTTTACAATGAAAAATCTGCAGTATTTTGATTTAGTTTAAAATGAGGACGAAATATTTGTACAATTTTTTTATAACAGAAAAAAGTTGCTAATTTTTATGATATTTTCTAATGGCTTTTACGGACATTGCCCTTAACTTATATCTTTACAATATAGTGTCAAAAAAGGATGGTGACTGCTGCTATCCACCTCACTTTGGATGAATCGCTGATAATGCAAGCACATTTCAATGTCTACTGATCTAGAAACTTCTCTTATTATATTTTTAAAGTCAAAGTGTTAACCTAGTTCTTTCACATTAATTATACAATATGAATTTCCAAATGTAAGGTATTTTTAAGAAAATATTACTACTGCTGTTTCTGTACAGCTGTATGTAGTATAACTACTTTTTAAATGTTTTCTTTTGGTGATTTTTTTGGGGGTATAGACTAGAGGAAGACTAATTGGTTTTCCATGATAAAAGTGGCCTTGCAGCATTAAACTACTTCTAACTATCTTCTCAATAGAAGATGTTCCATGTAAAATATTTTACATTCATACGACTACTGACTTTCAACAACTCCCTTCTAAATATGACCTCTAGGGCACAATATTACAATCAGTAAGAGCCTGATATCTAAAGACTACTTTCATTCCCAGCGGTAATACTGTTAATAGTTAGGAATAGCAAGACTTACATATTACAGCCTCAGGGAAAAAAAACCATGGAAACTGAGAAAACAGTTAGTGGATACCAATTAACTAGTAACCACAAAGAAGATAGAAGGGAAATAATAAAAAGTGTGTCTTTTCATATCATAAAAATACAAGAGAGAATATTAAGTAGCACAAGAGCAATGAAAGAATAATAATAAAATGTTATTTTGTTCACAATGCAGAAATAACTTCAGAGGAAAACTTATTTAATTCAGCATGGATAAGATATAAAGACTTTCATTCTTAACCCCTGAACTAAATTTCAGATGAAATAATGAAATGAATATAAATGCAGTGACATTCAAACTTCAAAATAGATTCCATATTTTATTTATTATATATGCCTTGTATATTCCATATTTTATTTATTATGTATGCCTTGTATATTGTATATTCTTTTCAAAAACTTGCTAGTAACTTCTTACAGCCAATCAGACAGATGTATTATTATTATAAAAACAAGTGTTGACATATTCATACCACTCATATAGCCTCTGATCCCTAGTGCTGCAAATTTTTGTCTTAAAATAATCATAGAAATGAACAGAAAAGGTTCTTACAGATTCTATTTTATCTTGTCTTTTAGTAGGTCATTGCCTCATCAACTTTCATTTCAACGCCTTGCTTCATAAAGTTGGCATTCATGAATAGTCATAGTCAGGTCAAATAGAGAGTACATCTCCTGGAGCATTGCTGAAAGAGTTGTATAATTAAACATTGACATCCTGAGCCTCCCATAAAGTAGCAAAATCCTTAACTTCTCCCATCCTTCCTTCCTTCCTTCCTTCCTTCCTTCCTTCCTTCCTTCCTTCCTTCCTTCCTTCCTAGCATTGCCACTTTCCCTTTGTGAATCTTTGCTGGAAACTATATTCTTTGACTTTTTGTCACTGCCAAAATCAGTTTACACTAATATCATCCACAGTTTTATTCTTCCAAATTATTGTTACCATTTTCATACTCCAAGCTCTGTTTCATATTCTGATTTTTGTTCTTCGATTTCTTGTCTTCTTTCTCAGCTCCATTCAACTTTCCATTGACTTTCTTTATCATTCTTCAACTTTCAATCCTTTATTCCTTCTACACACTGGCGTAACTTTTAATTCTTTATTCTGTCCACATGACTAAGCCATCTGAACTTACCTATGTGTTCATCACTTTTGTTAATTCATGATCTCTCTGTTTCATCAACAATAACAACAACATCTAAACTTATATGCTCGCTGACACTTAATGGTTCTGAGCAGTTTACAATAATTAAATACAGAAATTACTATAAACCAATAAAAATTAAAATATGGCAACAGCAATAGTTAGATAAAATAAAGTATGGGATTTCACTCTCTCTCTTCTCAAAGGTCTGTGCAAAGAGGTCTAGTTTTTCTAAAGAACAACAATTGTGTGGATCATATATCAGATCAGTTCATCCCTGTGCATAGCAGTAAATGACCAATAGCAGTGGGTAACTTAGGCAATTGGTATCTATATCCTTGGTCATCAGTTAATTGCATGGAAGTTTCCCTGCAGGTGTATTGAAATAAAATTTATTGAGTCTAATTAAAGAAAAAGAAATAAAATCCAAAGCAGATTGCACAAAATCAATCCCTGCAAAGTACAAATGCCAAAAGTAATATAACGTGATTTAACATATCATAAAACTAACATGGGGTATTAGGCAGGTTGAGAGTTATTTAGGGTTGCTTAGGCAAGAGAAGCTATTGAAATTGTAATAAACATAAAGAAAATAAGATTTGTGTAGATTAAAAGGAAATGTCAGAGGGTGAAACCTCTGCTTGCAGTTCTTACAACAAAATAACCGGAATCTATTTAAGCCTAGACTACTGGGTTGCCAATAAATAATAATAGCTTGGGATGCTGAGATGAAGTGAGTGAGTGTGATAATTAAAGTGGGGACCAGATAGCCACTAGAATTGGCATCCATCATCTGCTTAGATGATTTCAATGGATCAGTGAAATAGACTTTCAATAGTGAAAGAAAACAAAATACAAATAGAGTTGACAAATGTCACCTCATTTCAAAATCATACAGAATTAAGTTGCAGCAAAGCTTTCTCACAGATTTCAGAGAACTGGGCAGTAATTTAAAAAAGATAAAAAATAAGGTTTCCAACAGATTTCAGAGGATTGGAGGTACTCTTTTTTTTTTTTTTTTTTAAATGATTTTAAAATGTAGATGGAGTGAAGCATATTAAATTATTGGGTTCAAATACAACATTAGCACTGATAGCCCAGACAATATTTATTTCCCATGTTTAACTGAATTAGAGATGAATCCCCTAAAATCTCCCTTCCTCCTTCCCTCCCTTCCTCCCTCCTTCCTCCTTCTTCCTTCCTGGCTGCCTGTCTGCTATTAATCGTCTAATTTCTAAGGCTAATTTGTTTTAAATAAGAACAATTGCCTATAATTCTTCTTCACATACTACCATCAACTATAATTTTGAATTTGTTTTGAAAATCATGTAGCCTCGATGCACATTCAATTGATTTTATATTCAATTTTGTTGTGAGGGATGGATGCTGACCTTCAAGATGCTGTACAAAAATGATTAGAACTGCTTTGTTGTCCTTAAGCTGTCCTGAGGCTAACACAGTCAGTCTTCCAGGTCCTTCAGGCATAAAGCTTTATGAAGACTTTTAAATCTTTCATTTGGTCTTGAACAGCTTGAATATCCCTTTTGAACCAATTATAATTTTGCAGTAGGAGAAACAGAAACAAGCTTATCTCATAAGCAAATATCCCTCTCATTTTCCCTAACTGTAAATTTATATTAGCATATAAGTATGTAAAGTTGGCCAAGTGCGAACACTTCATAGACCACAGATGTAGACGATTAACTGAATTACAAGATACAATTGAAAGGGCCAACACCTCTTAATAACATCATGGCATTTCAACCTTGTTTAATTATATATAATGACATTAGGTACATACCATGCTAAATTGATACAACACAACAGACCGTGAATTAAGAGACTTGAATTGCAGTTGTACAAATCACAGTATATTTGACTGCCATTTTACAATGAATGGGCATAATACTGTGGAAATTATCAAAGGCAGCCTAAAGGAAAACCAATTGTTTAAGGATAAATTAGAAATGTAATAAGGTATAGTTTTTTTCAAAAGTATTGTGCATCCACAAGCTGCAAATTTTTGCTAATGTTCATATATATTTGACAATAAAGAGTCTGCCATTTGCTTTCTCCTTGAAATTTTGCCCAGGCAATTATAAGAATACTTTAACCAAAACTTTATTCTGTTCTATTAAACAATTTAAAATGAGCCCAGAACAGCTGATAATTAATAAGTGTAAACTGTTATCTTGACCTTTTTTGTTTTAAACTATGAACATCCAAGCAGTTACATATCCACAGAGCACTGCAGTAATCAAGAATGGATAGTTTTCCACATTTTATTGCACAAATATTTAATTGTTGTTGAAATGTCCATGTATGTATTGTATGAAATGTTACAATTAAAGTTCCATTCATACTAATTTAGAAATGTTTTTGATGAAAACTTTGATGGAACCATCCCAGATAGCCTCAAGCACCAATTTATAGACAGAGAAAGATCAGTGAACAAGAAATGATGACATTCTTTTTTATTTATTTAAAACTTTAAGTGCAGCTACATGAGAATCCAGCTTCATGAGAAAAATAGAAGCCAGTTGTCAACAAATGTTATTAGAAAAACTTTTTGTCTGAATAGCAATAGCACTTAGATTTAGATACCACTATACGATGCTTTACATCCCTTTCTAAACAGTTTTACAGAGTCTACATATTGCCCCAACAATCTGGGTCTTCATTTTACCCACCTTGGAAGGATGGAAAGCTGAGTCAACCTGGTAAGATTTTGTTAGAGCTTGCAGCAATTCAACCAGCACTCAAGTAAATAATTTAGTGGGATTTATGTAAGAAACGTCTTTATATATAATACCATACAGCAGAAGCACAATCAAAGCTCAGAATCCCAAAGTGCAGAATCAATAATCATAGCAGCTATATTCACAGTGAGGCAATATTGCAATGACAAAACAACTCTTATATACAAATCAGTCAAGCTAAGCCATGCCCAGGCTCTGAGCCATCTGATTCACCAAACAGTCCCCATTGGCTGTCCTGTTACTATGTCTATTACAATTAACAAACCCTCATAAACTGACATTCCTCACTACATGTCTGGAATAGACATAAAAACAAACAACTTAATATTCTTCCCATGGTACATTCCATGTCTTGGTCATTATATCTGCCACATTGTCCTCTGAAGAATAGTGAAACAGCCTAATTAATTTACATTTGATAGCTTCTCTTACATTACACTATTTAATATCCACATGCTTGCTTCTATTCTTTACTCTGTCACCTGCAGCACTTGAATGCAAGCAGTATTATCCTCAAACACTGTTACATCTTCAATTACTTTTATATTCTAATTCTTTAACAGCCATACATACCAAGTTACCTCTGAGCAGACAGAGCAATAAATTCTGCCTCTGCCATAGAAATGGCTAAACAAACAGTTGTTTATTTTCTGGACTTCCGACCAATTAAAGTCCCTCCAAACAATACCTGAATTATACTTTCTGGTTTTTACAGAATTGGCATAATCACTGTAAACATAACATTTTAATTTCAATTCTTCATAGACCTGTATTTGAAGACCCAAGTTGTCAATACCTGAGAATCCTTTTTATACCCATGCTTACTGCACATGGTTTGGACCATGTGACAGATATAATAAACTCCCTGTTGCAGACTGATATATTGGTTGATCATAGGCATTATTATTATTATTATTATTATTATTATTATTATTATTATTATTATTATTATTATTATTAATTAGATTTGTATGCCACCCTTCTCCGAAGACTCGGGGCAGCTCACAAGACATAATATAAAACAGTGCATATAAACAAATCTAATTTCTTAAAAACTACAAGCTAAAAACCCAATATAATAAAATCAGTCAGCCAATTTACTTTTGTCCTCATCCAAATTGTTGTGGAAATCTGTGCTCATAAGATTTGCAGCAGAATTACAATCCTTCATGTTGTATTTCTCCAACCACAGTTCAATTTTCCTTTTTTCACTAAGAACATAACCATCTTTCTCACTTTTTTGTATTTCTACTCCACGATAGTTTTTTATTTCTCCCCAATCTTTTAATTCAATTTTTTCTCTGATTGACTAGCAAATTCTTTTACCTGTCACAGATCTTTTGCAATGAAACAGATATCACCTACAAATGCTAATAGTTGACAATCCCCACCTTGTAACTTTCAAATGTATATGCAACCATCAGCCTTAGTTATTATTTTTATTTATTTATTTTGCCAAGTACGTATTTGTAATATACATAGATATAACATTGTTTATATACATAAGATGGGTACTGATAAGAGAGAACATAAGGACAGGGACGGTAGGCACGCTGGTGCACTTATGCACACTCCTTGCAACACTTGAACCCAAGACCCTTCAATGTCTTATCTAAACAGAGATTCCAATTCCTGGCCTTTTGTTTTCGTACCCTAATGCTTGAACCATGTAAATTTCTTCCTCTATATCTGCATTGAGGAATGCTGTGGTTATATCAAAATACCAAATGTTATGGCCACATGCCACAGCCAACTATAGTGCCAACCTTATGTTTTCACTCTTTACAGAGTGATACATTCTGCAATGGCCTTGTCAATAATAATAATAATAATAATAATAATAATAATAATAATATAATAATAATTTAGATGTGTATGCCGCCCCTCTTCGAAGACTCAAGGCGGCACACAACAATAATAATAACAGTGTTACAATGTAAACAAATCTAATATTAAAAAACATCTAAAAAACCCATCATTTAAAAACCATGCAACACATGCATACCATACATAAAAATATAAAAGCCTGGGGGAGGTGTTTCAATTCCCCCATGCCTGGCGATACAGGTGGGTCTTAAGTCATTTGCGAAAGACAAGGAGGGAGGGGGCAGTTCTAATTTCTTGGGGGAGTTGATTCCAGAGGGCTGGGGCCACCACAGAGAAGGCTCTTCCTCTGGGGCCTGCCAAATGACAGGACCCGGAGAAGGCCAACTCTGTGGGACCTTATTGGCCACTGGGATTTGTGTGGCAGAAGGCGGTTCCAGAGGTATTCTGGTTTGATGCCATGTAGGGCTTTAAAGGTCATTACCAACACTTTGAAATTTGACTGGAAACTGATCGGCAGCCAGTGAAAGCCATGGAGTTTTGGAGAGATGTGGGCGAATCTGTGAAGCCCCACGATAGCTCTCGCGGCCACATTTTGCACGATCTGAAGTTTCCAAACACTTTTCAAAGGTAGCCCCAAGTAGAGAGCGTTGCAGTAGTCGAACCTCGAGGTGATGCGGGCATGAGCAACTGTTAGCAATGACTCCCTGTCCAAATAGGGCCACAACTGGTGCACCAGGCGAACCTGGGCAAATGTCCTCCTCGCCACAGCCGAAAGATGATGTTCCAATGTTAGCTGTGGATCGAGGAGGATGCCCAAGTTGCGGACCCTCTCTGAGGGGGACAATAATCCCCCCCAGGGTAATGGATGGAAAGATGGAATTGTCCTTGGAAGGCAAAACCCACAGCCACTCCATCTTGTCAGGGTTGAGTTTGAGCTTGTTGACAGCCATCCAGACCCCAACAGCCTCCAGGCACTGGCACATCACTTCCACTGCTTTGCTGACTGGACATGGAGATGTATAACTGGGTATCATCAGCATACTGATGATACCTCACCCCATGCGGTTTCATGTAGATATTAAATAGCAGGGAGGAGAGGACTGACCAGTTCAAAGTGTCTGCCATAAAAACATTTGTGGCCTTCTTATCCAGTTGACTCTAATTTCTCTTCACAGCTGATAATGTTCTGGAGTAAAAGGCAATTGGAGTCCCATTTGGAATTCGATGGCTCAGGACTACTCCCATCCCAAATGGTGAGGCATCACAAGTGAGAACCTGTGGGAGGTTCTCAGTTTACTGGATAAGGATGTTCTTGGGTGACAGCAGGCTTTTTTTTAATGGCAGCTTCCTTCCAGCCCCAGCCCCCTGGAGACTTTTTAGCCAGTAGTTTGGCTATTAATGCTTCCTGTGGTAGAAAAACACTATAAAAGTTCAAAAGTCCTAGGAATGCCTTGAGCTCTGCTTTATTTATTATTATTATTATTATTATTATTATTATTATTATTATTATTATTATTATTATTATTTATTGAATTTGTATGCCGCCCCTCTCCGTAGACTCGGGGCAGCTAACAACAGTGGTAAAAACAACATGCGACAATCCAATACTAAAACAGATAAAACCCCTTATTTTAAAACCAATCATACATACAAACATACCATACATAAATTGTAGAAGCCTAGGGGGAAAGAATATCTCAGTTCCCAATGGCCTTGTCCACTTCATCAGGTGTCACCAGATCAAACTCTTCCCAGACAGGTGGACAAGTTCGTTATCAGTCAACTCTGTTTCCCAATTGGAGTCGAGGTCCGCCCGGATCCAAGCAATTTTATCAGCGAAAAACATGTTAAAATCTTCGGCACTACTCTGCAAGGGTTCCCCAACTCCCCCCTGATTAAGAAGGGAGTGGGTCACCCTAAACAGAGCGGCCGGGCGGGATTCCGCTGATGCAATCAAGGTGGCATGAAACACGCATCTTGCCACCTTGAGCGTCACTTTTTCAGGTAACCCGGGATTTTGACCTGTGGCACTGCTGTTTGGCATTTTTTCTTTTTGACATTTACTCCCACTTCCTGAAATCTGCTAAGGATTATTCTCAGACAGTTGAGAAGGTCTTTGTTGCTAATTGCATCATCAAAATATGGCACCATGCTTGGAATGCCTTGTAAAGGCTCTGGAATAGTCCCACTGCCACACTTACTCCAAATTGTAATCGGCAGCATTTCATTGCCCCCCCCCCAGTGGCATCATCCACTGGCAGTTGCTGGTACACCTGTGTGAGGTCTAATTTAGCAAAGGTCTTCCCTTTGCCAAGGGAGTGCAGGAGGTATTGCATGTCTGATACTGGATATTCATTCTCCCTTCATTAGTATGGTGATGTGTATTTTCTTGGAGTAGTCTAGTTGCTGGTACACAAGTGTGAGGTCTAATTTAGCAAAGGTCTTCCCTTCACCTAGAGAGTGCCAGAGGTATTGCATGTCTGGTACTGTATATTCATTCTCCCTTGATTAGTATGTGACATGTATTTTCTTGTAGTCTAGGCTGGCTTGCCCAATTGTCTCCTTTGTTAGATATGCGCCCTTGGAAGCTGCAAACATTCATCTTCCTGACATTGCTGTCGGTATGGTGCTTTCTTGCCTCTCAGTTGCGTGGCAGGTTGATTGGTGCGATATATGGCAGGTTGATTGGCATGATAGGTGACAGGTTGACTAGCATAACAGACTCTCACTAGGTGCCTTTTCTATCACACCACTGGCAAATCGCATCTTTATTTCTGCACACTGATCTAGGGTGGTTGCCGCCGCAGCCCAAACAAGCAATTTGCTTTCTTTCGATAATAGGGTTTTGTCTTTCTGATTGAAGTCAGCAGACCTCACCCTTACTGTCAGACAATTCTTCACATTCCATGTTGTCATGGTGGACTTTGACAGTTCTGTGCAGTGGTGGCAGGCTACTTGATTTTTGGATTACTATCATGGATTGGCTTGATGTTTCTGTGGTTCAGGGTTCATCTAGTACCATCTGTAGATTTAGATTCAGTTTGGCTAGTAGATGCCTCTGTAGGTTTATATATTTTACTCCACAGATGATCCTGTCAATGATGACATCATCAAGTTATCTTAATTTGCAGTAAAGTGGTTTTTCAAAGAGCAGCATCATACTCATTTATCAACTCACCCTTTTCTTGATTCTGTCAGTAGAATGCATGGTGCTTAGTGAATTTCAAAGTTGTGGGCATGTAATGACTCTACGTTTATCCTCTAGTCATGCTACAGTTTGCATGGCTGCTGGGGTGAGGATGACCCTGCCCATCTCAAAAATCTCTGTGCCACAATAAGTCAGGAACAGCGCCTTTTTTCACCTTTTGGAAAGTCTGTAAAATCATTTGCTTCTAGGAAGCATTTGAATAGAACAATATAGATATCCCAGTTCTCTGAGGCTGGGTTGTATGGGGTGAGCAGAGCAATGGCAGCCATGTTGAATAGACCAATGCATTCAAGTGAATTAACAGATGCATCAGGCGGGAGTTCCTTATCTCCGGCGGTACCAGTGTGCTCCCGGATATTGGTGCAGGTGCATGCGCGTCGGGCAGGCAGGCAAGTCCATATTTGTGTAAGATTTGGCTTCCTGTGCATGTGCAGAAGCCAAATCTCATAGGAGGATGCTCTTGCACACAAGATTTTGGTGATTTCTTTGCGCAGAAGCAAAAAAAGGCAATAATTGGCAAAATCTCTTGCACACGAGTGTCCTCATGTGAGATTTGGCTTCCTGCACATACACAGAAGCCATGCATCCAGGTCGTAGGCAGCTGCGCAAGCAACCTCATTTTTACTACCACTCCATAGAGTGGCCCATACCGGCTGCAACCAACTTTGGTTGAGCAGAGTGTACTGCAGCGAACAATGACTCATCTCCGTGTTCCGCTCTGGCAGGGGTCACAATCACCTCTTTTTGATTTTATTATTCTTCTGATCCCACCTGCATAGTGAATTGATGGAAGAGATAGAGACAGATCTGTTACAACTCTCTTTTATTTGCAACAAGCAAAACCCAACTAACTGTTTGGCTTACAGCTCATCTTTTATAGCAAGCTGTCAGTCAGTTCAACCAATCTGGATGAATTACTTTTCCCACTGTATTTTTCCCGTCAGACCTGAGTGAAACCTTTATTCATCGGCTTCACTCTTTAATCAGAATATTTAACTTATTTTTATTATTATTCATGATCAAAACTATGGTTAAACTGGAGCTATAGAATGTACACAAATCCTTGCAACATGACCTGTCAAACTAGCCTTGAAGAAACTAGCTTGCTTTCTTAGTTTGAGAATTAGTTTCTTAATTGGCTTGAGAAAGTCTAGAAAAACTGCTACAGGGTATTTGTAAAAATCAGTTTTAATTACAAAAACTAAGCAAAGCATACAAATATATGTGCTGACTATAAAAAAATTATATTCCTTAAAGCAACTCTCATTTTTCATCAAAGCAAGGTTGTTTTTGTTTTGAAGAACAGGGAATTTGAAATAGGCTGGACCAAAGGTTTGGCCTTCAAAATATGGGTTGGAGAGATAGAAAGATCCCCTCTGCACAAATCCTCTTAATGATGAAAACATGCATCTTTTTATTCTTTCTCATTTTCCACCTCCATTTTGAAAGCTTTTTAAATGTTTAAAGATTATCTTTTGAACAGTTCTATGAAGATCTCAAACAGTTGGGGGCATCTACTGAATAAGGCAATGTTACAATGATATGCCCTCATAGCCCTTGAGATCTAGTAACGTGCTGAGAAAATATTACCTTAAGGACATATTACTATCTCTCACTGGTGAATAACTTTGCACTCTTTTAAAACAATGCCTGAAAAATAATTAAATACTCCCCCCTTTAAAACTAAGCCCTAAATTGGATTCACTCATGCAGTGTTTTTGATCATGCAGATCAGCCATCTGAACTTTAAGCTTACCCGCACAGCAGGCTTCCTGTTAATAATGTGCAATTTTCTCTAAAAAAGTGATACCTGCCTTTTGGGGAAGGGACATTTGCTACTTGTTAGGCTGTGTGTTAAAGTGAGGAAGTAAAAACCTGGGTAGCTAACATCCAGGTACATTTGACAGATGAGGCTGTGATTATTCCACTCATATCAAAATTATCTATTTTAACAAGTGCTGAAGTTGTAAAACTAAATAATTCTATAATGTCAGATAACTGAATGCAACATATTTTATTTATTTTCCAGATTAAAACCAAGAAAATAAGTTAGGATAGAATTTAAGGCATCATGGCAGAAAGAAGAAAATTATAAATTTTAGTCCTGCTTTGGATAATTAGTCAGCTGGATGACCTTAGACCAATCATTCCAAAGGTGCCTTTTCAAGAGGCAATTGGTTTTTCTTTGTTTTTTCTTGAAGACATTTCACTTCTCATCCATTTAGTTCTGACAGTCAGAACTGAAGAATTTAGTTTATAATTTGAGAACATAGGATTATAATTTGTTGGTGATGTACTATACAAATAGAGCTGAGTGGTGCTTTGCTGTTCTAGAAGTGTTTACAAATAACCTAACAAAACAGGTTGATAGTCTGCAGACAGTCCATCACTGTTACAAGACTTATCAGTGGCATTAATAGAATAATAGAATTGGAAAGGACCTTGGAGGTCTTCTAGCTCAACCCTCTGTTCAAACATGAAATCCTATAACATTTCAGAAAAATAGTTGTCCAATCTCTTCTTAAAAAGCTCCAGTGTTGGACCACCCACAACTTCTGGAACTAAGTCATTCCATTAATTAATTGTTCTAATTCTCAGGAATGTTTTCCTTAGTTCTTGGTTGATTCTCTCCTTGATTAGTTTCCATCTCTCACTTCTTGCCTTCAGGTGTTTTAAAACATAGGTTGACCTTACCTCTTGTTTTTGTCAGCCCCTCAAATATTGGAACATTGCTATCATGAGTGTTTTTATCAGCTTCAGCTGGTTTACCAGTTGTGACCCTACCTAATCAGAGGTAACCTTGGCCTCTTATTCACAAACTTTGCAATTAAGTAATTACAATGCATTCCATGTAGGAGTGCCTTTGAAAATGGTCTGGAATCTTGAGACTGATTGTTTGGATTGCTCAATATGAACATATCATGTTGCTACTCCACTATTTATATTTACTGCCAGCCCATTTCTGGGTCCAAAGAATGGGTGTTGACCTTTAAAGCCTTGGAAACAGGTTACATGAAGGAGCACTTTCTTCCATATGTAACTATACAGACATTAAGAGCTGGGGTGGTGCAGCAGGTAGAATGCTGTACTGCAGGCCACTGAAGCTGACTGTAGATCTGAAAGTCAGCGGTTCAAATCTTATCACCGGCTCAAGGTTGACTCAGCCTTCCATCTTTCAGAAGTGGGTAAAATGAGGACCCGGATTGTGGGGGCAATATGCTGGCTCTGTTAAAAATTGCTATTGCTAACATGTTGTAAGCCGTCCTTAGTCTAAGGAGAAGGGCGGCATAAAAATAAATAAATAAACAAATAAACAAATAAATAAACAAACAAACAAACAAACAAAGGATTTCTAAAGAAACTTTACTCCAGGTCTGTTAGATTGAGTCAAGGAATGAGACTGAGATGCTGTAGCTGCTATTTCTTTATTGATCAAGCTGTAGTGTAAACTGAATGAAGCCATGTTTCCAGGGAAGCAGCTTATAAAGCAGCTTGCCATCTCTTTAAATTTGCTGGTCACACTTTAGCCAATCAGCAACTGGCATGCAAATGTGGGAAATGTTGCTCCATACATAACAACATTTCTCCACTAAAGGATTTGGAATTAATTACTACAAGGGAAATAGCCTTTTCCAAAGTGGCATCTTTATGGAATATTGTTCCCAGACACGTAAACTCTCTCCATATCAACATTACTTTGTCACCTGAAAAAGTCATGATAATTTTCCATGCTTTTAGTTATATCTTAATCATATGCTAAAGTACATACTAATAATATTTTATTTCACTCAAAACAAAATCTATTATTTTAGATTTTGATCAATTTCTTGTCTTTCCCCTAATTTATGTAATTAATTGTTTTTGTGTTTTATTTCATTGAATATACTTTAAGTCAAATTGTATTATTTCTTTTTTTTCTTTTGGCATGAATATTTTAAATCTGTCTGAGACTTTTACAATTAGTTTACGATTTTGATAAATAAATATTTAGCATTTTCAGCTCTCAAAGGCAAAAATACAGAGGGGTAGTAAATTACAGCAAAAAATTATTGAAAACTGTTACGTACTTATGTACAGAGTATGGATTTGCATAGCTATGGTGGGAGAAATAAACTGCTGTCAGTGGCTAGTGGGCTTCAGGGAAGCCCTTAAAAGCAGCTTGCGTGCCGCCAGCCGGCAGTCCGTATTAGTTCTAGCTAATAGACAATAAAGGTGCTGAACTGTTCCTGTGTCTCATCTCTTCATCTACGGACGAATCAAACAAAAACTGCAACTTTTTGCTTTCATTTTGTGGTCCTCTGGATCTCTGCAACTTCACCTGGTAGTTCTTAAGTGCACTACCATAAACTAATGCTTTTGTTTCTGATGAAATGGTCAGCTATGGGCTGTTGGCCTGAACTCCAAGCTTGGCAATTTGGTTGAAAACATTTTGTCACCATTCAAGGAGACATTGTCAGTCTCCATGCACACTGACAACGTCTACTCAAATGGTAATGAAACATTTGTAACCAAACTTCCAAGCTTGGAGCTCAGCCCAACAGCCCAACAACCAACCTGAGTACTTATATTCAAATACATTTCATGATTCGCTATTACATTCATTTCTCTTTGTCTCCAGGAATTCTTGGGACACAGGGAAGAAGCAACTGAACCACTTAAATGCACATTGATTATGATAATGATGACAGTCTACAAAATGATTGTTAGCTGGGCTAGTAAAAATCTGGAATCTGCACATACATTTCATCATACCTGTTAATAAATTAAAATGAAAGCCTTCCATATTTTTTTATAAAACCAAACTGTAGGGAATGTCCATTGCTGATGACAAAATGTTCTTCACTGCAGAATACCCTATAAAATAGATGGGTGCTGCATGGAAACTGTTCACTGTAATACATCATACGAGTAGAATTCTGCTGACAGAAGAGAACTCTCTTATAACTCTATTAGCCTTAGGATGGTGTATGGGTTATTTGTCCACTATTTTGCACCAGCATCACATTTAGTATAATTCAATTTGACTATTATTTATGGGCTTTATAATAGCTCTGTGCAACAGACAACGACATTTCTGTCTTCATTGCTTTCCATAGCAGAAAAGTAACATAGCTTCTATTTTAATGCAGGCATAAAAGTCTGATTTACAACAGCAGCAGTGTGTGTTGTTGTGTTAGCATGAAGGTCATTTGCAAATTTCTCAATGATCATTTGCTAATGTGACAGCCTCATAATGCTCAACTAATATTACTGCTACTGAGGGCAGGTGGTTATTGTCATTGCCAAGTTACACAGCCAAAATAAATATATGATGTGTTGTTTATATTATACATATATGATGCAATACATATGTCAGTAGGTATTCCTAAAATTATTTTGAAGAGTAGCCCTGATAAATGGAAAAATGTGGTGCCCTATTTTCTAATCACATTATAACTATTAGTAAAAAGTTGTCCATGAAAAAAGATACACTCTACTTTAGTATGCCTTATTCTATATCAGTAGCTATATCATACTCTGTGGGGAAAGAAAAAAAGAAGATAGAAAGGGAAAAAAATAAAGAAGAAAGTTCCCTAACATGATTTATTGGTAGTTGGTAGCGCTGATCATTATCAGTGTAGTTTGAGAAATTTTATTGGAACCTGTAAAATACAAACAAGTTTATTATTTGTTATTTATTAATTTAATAAATATTATTATTTAAATAGTCTTAAAATTGTTCACTGTTTGTAGAGTTATGATAATTTTGTGCCTACTCTGAAAAAGTGAAGCACTTGGAATTTACTAAGTCTCAGCTTATTTGTGCCAAATGAAAGTAGCTACATTGGGAGTCTTTCAGGATACACATGTATCTTATTCTCATTCTTCTAGTGAAGAAAAGCAAAGGCAAGAAGCCAGCTGAAATATAGGCACCCACCTTAGTGTTTCCTCTTTAGGGATCAAGGCAGAAAGCCGCGCCTTTTCACTTTGACATCCTGTTGAAATTGAATTCATTTTTCAGTCCAGCTTGAAATGGCCTCTGCAAAGGAGCATAGCACTTCGTTGAACAGCAGTAGTATTTTGCAGCAGTTTGAAACTAAATTGGGATAATCTAGTTGCTGAAAGCTAGAACCAAGTTGTGGTATCTCTAAGTCTAAATGGCAAAGCAAAAATATTGTTTACCTGTAAAAGAATAGCCAGCCTAATAATCTGTATGATTCCTACTTCAATTTTCTATATGTAAGTATGTGTTCGGAACATTAAAAGCTGTCTGATCCCCTCACCCCATCAATCTCTTCTTGGGAGAAGAAAGATAAAACAAAGAGAGAGGCAGAGAGAGGTAATCTAGTGCTTTTATCAGTTCTGCCAGAATACTACACAGAAGAAATTTTCCTCAATTTTTTTAAAATAAATAATATAGTTTGATTATATTTACTGTAGGTGGTGCTGGCTTCTAATGTAGCTATATTTCTAACAATAAGCAATGGATCACTTTGAACTACACAAATTTAATATTTTTAGACATAGGTACGGTACTTCTAATTAGAGCAGTGGTTCCCAACCCTTTTTAGGCCATGCCCCATACTAAAATCCTGAGGCCTCCCTTTCCCCATGACATATATTTCTTATTATTCAAAAAGTGAACTATTCATGCAGAGGAAGCCTAAAGGCCATTAACAAGGTTCCAATTGCCCCCATTAAAAATGAAATTGCCCCCTATGAGGCGTGGGCCCCACATTGAGAACCAGGGAATTAGAGTCTTTAGAATCAGACCTTTGTCCAGTTACACAAATTAAGCTAACAGAATACCTTACAAAAGTGTTCAGTAATGATAATGTTCCTTAAAAATATCTTAATAGCATTTAAATTCAAAGTGTTGGTCATCACCTATAAAGCCCTTCATGGCACAGGACCAGGGTATCTACGAGACCGCCTTCTGCCGCACGAAACCCAGCGACCGGTTAGGTCCCACAGAGTGGGCCTTCTCCAGGTCCAGTCAACAAAACAATGTCATTTGGCGGGGCCCAGGGGAAGAACCTTCTCTGTGGCAGCCCCGGCCCTCTGGAACCAACTCCCCCGGAGATTAGAATTGCCCCTACCCTCCTTGCCTTTCGTAAGCTCCTTAAAACCCACCTCTGCCATCAGGCATGGGGAAACTGAGATATTCTTCCCCCCTAGGCCTTTACAATTTATGTATGGTATGTTTGTTTGTATGTATGTTTGGTTTTACAATAAGGGTTTTTAGCTGTTTTAGTATTGGATTTACATGCTGTCTTTTATTACTGTTGTTAGCTGACCCGAGTCTACGGAGAGGGGCGGCATACAAATCCAATAAGTAAGTAAGTAAGTAAGTAAGTAAGTAAGTAAGTAAGTAAGTAAGTAAGTAAGTAAGTAAATAAATAAATAAATAAATAAATTTAAATGTTTGAGAAATAAAGAAGGAGGCTGTGAGGCTTCCTGCTTGTTCCTAAAATAACTGATTTTACTCTCTCATTTTTTTCACTGTATATCTGACCTTTATTGTCAGCTAACAATAATGGAAGACTTGGTTATGCATAAAGAAATAAATCACTTATTTAAAGAGGCATTAATAAGACAGGAATAATTGCTTTAAACTGAGTTTATTTTATTTCTTAAACTGAGTAATCAAAACAAATAATAACTAAAAGAGAATTGTTCTCTAAATCTTTGTAGCTATCAGTGATAGTTACATTGATTTCCATGAGAGAACATGACCCATACACATCGATTTACAGCTTTTTCATATTTGAATGGTATTTAAAAGATGTAAGGTGATACATATTCTTATATTAAGAAGTGAAAGTATTGCACTGTCCTTCCTGTAAAAAACAACTAAACAGAATTTTACAGGAAGTAAATTTTAATCATTTTAAGGTTTCCTTCATAATTCTAATTTGGAATAAGATGATTGCTAGACTTTAAGGTCAACAGGATTTATCTGAATCATTCATCTAGTTCTTTAAGTATAAATGTGTTGTTTTTCATTGTTGGCAGCAATTCTTTTGGGTAGTGAAGCTTATTTGTCAAAACAAGCAAATTATATTTTATGGACCAGTGCCTTCTAGCTTTTCTCCAGACATAAAAAGGTGACATTTATTCATCATTATTTCTAATATTCAACAGTGATATTCTTCCAACTGAAGAAAACATGCCATGTAGATATTTTATTAAGAAAACATGCCATGTAGATATTTTATTAATAAAAACAACTTTGTCTTCATCTATGATATAAAAAGTGTCATTTTTTAAAGTTATGATTGATCTAAAATGGCAAACATATTTGAAGTAGCTCTTGACTAATCTTGGGTTTTTTTATCAATAGGTTTGCTGGTGAATTGCAATTCACAATAAAAGAATCTGGATTTAGAAATAAGCCAAAAAGGGCAACAATTGCCTTTTAACTAATTCACATAATATTTTTCATTTCTGTTGTTTTTCTTTACATCATTCCAATTATGTACATTTGTGTATGTATGCCTGTTTGTGTATGCTGAAGTTAACACAGGTTATTCCAGACTGTCATATGAATTCACTGAGGGCAGTCCATTAGCAAATTATCCATGTTAAAAAAAATATTTAAGGAATATAAGTGAATATGTCTGACCTTATGCTGTGTCCAGCTCCATGGGTTCTCTTACTTTGCTATAAAGTGATGTAGAATAGTCACATGACAATCTCACCTTGTGAAGCCAGTCCTAGAATATAATGGGAAAATAAAAGCTCAATGGGTTGCTTTGCATTAAATTATATTCCGAAGGAACTAATGCTATGTCACACTAAAAGGTGAGCAGGACTTTGTGCATTTAAAAGCAATAAACCTTAATTAAGCAAAGCAGAGGAAAAGAAAGACTTTAACTGGAAAGCATAATATAGAAAAAAACAACCCACAGAACAATAAAACAAGCTGTGGCAACATTCATTAGGGGAATGTAAATACAGGAGGGCATGAATAGCAACTTAGTACCCCTACAGTGGCATACTAATTATTTCTTTCTTATGTCATCAACAGCTCATATTTTTATTTGGCCTAGAAAGTGCTTAATTCATTGTAGTGAAAAAGATCTGGAGTTTCAAATGAAATAATAGTTTGCACATTCTTCCCATCCCCCGAGGTGATAATTAGTTATCTTCAAGTGTTTAAAAATGTTCCTTTCTGCTTAAAAAATGGGAAGACACTTTAATCTATTTCAATTGTATCTAAGCACTAATCTTTTTGGACTGTATTTTCTTTCATTTGTCTTGTTTGATAAACCATTTGTTTTTTGGGCGTATTAAAATTAAAACCAAGTAGAGTGGACCCAGGAGAACCGGTGTTGTTGTTTTTTAACACCAGTTGGAATGTCACAAAAAGTCTGCTCAGAGGATGCCTGAAAAGATACTGATCTCATTGAAGTCGTTAGGAGCTTTTGTTGCCAATTGATTTTCAGTTTGTTTCACAAGATCAGTCTTTTTCAGATGGCAAGCAACATGTAAATTTGAACAGCAGTTGCGAAGTGATGAAAGGCATGATTCACTTTTCATGTTAAAAAAAATCTCATTAGAATAATTGATTCATGTTGAGCAAGACATGAAGTTTCCTTATCTATGATTGTCACAAGAATCAAATGGAATCCATTGCCCATATGTTTGTTTGTTTGTTTGTTCCTTTATTGTGTTAAGGATAAAATTAAAATGTGTTTTCCTTTGAATTGATAACAAACATTTAGATGTATGGACTTTTTCAGCAAAGGCTTCAAAGCTCAGACATATTTTGCAATTATCTGGGCAAGTATTGTAATTTTTCTAACAAGACTAAATAATCTCAAAAAAATAAACCAGGAGCATGGATTATTCTATTATTTATTTTATGATTAAAAGAGAAACTCATTTTATAATTGTTTGTAATTAAGCTGTATAGTCCAGGAATGTTTAGATAATGTCTGACTTCGTAATAGTCAACAAATAATCTCATTGGAGCAGTTGCTTGGTCATGAAGGCTTAAAACCAGATAGAAAAAGCAACTAATATTTAAAATAATCAATGATGAACACTCGTTACAAGTATTTGCTATAACAGCAAACAAACAAGTATTTTAAAAAATAGCTATGATTCCCCATGTCTATATGAAGTTTCATTGTACAAATCTTATGCACAGTGTTAATGTGATCTCTGTGATTGTGATTGTTTGGTGTTTGTATGTATGTATATGTGTGAGTGTATATATATATAAATATAGTTATCATAGCAATAGTACTTAGACTTATATACTTTTCATAGTGTTTTCTACAGCCCTTTCTAAGTGATTTACAGCATATTGCTCCAAACAATCTGGGTCCTTATTTTACTCACCTTAGAAGGATAGAAGGCTGAGTCAACCTTGAGTTGGTGTGATTTGAACTGCCGAACTGCGGCTAGAGGTCAACCAAAGTTGCCTGCAGTACTGCACTCTAACCACTGCGCCACCCCATATAATACATAGTTCTTAAGTTCCTTGGCAGTTTAAAATTTCTAAAACAAATCAAATAAAATCTCCAGAATTAAAAAAAGGAAAGATATAAACATCGACATGATATCCAACAATATAAGGATCCAGTATTTAAAATCCTTAAAAATGAGAATCTAGCTTTACTATGAAACCAGAACAATGTATATCATATATTGATGATGATATAGCTTGGTACAGTGGTACCTCGAGATACGAGTTTAATTCGTTCCGGACCTGGGCTCTTAAGTCGAGCAGCTCTTATCTCGAACGACTTTTCCCCATAGGAATTAATGTAAATAATTTTAATTGGTTCCAGCCCTCAAAAAACTCACAAAGTTAGTCTAAATTATGCAGAAAGACATGTTTTTAATGAAGAAATGTACATGTACATATAAATGAATAATGAAGTTTCTTTCACTTAACTTGTAAACTTTCTTAAACTTTTAAATTTACATATGTTCAACTTCTCTGCCACCCAATCCTGTAGGACAGAGGTCCCCAACCCTTTTTGCACCAGGGACCGGCTTTAAGCGATCAAGAGAGGAATGGGTGAATGAATGGAAGGAGGGTGGGAAGGAAGGAAGGAAAGAGGGAAGGGACAGGAACAGAGGAAGGAAGCAAGGAAACTTATGAAAGGGGAGAGTAAGAGAGGAATGAGTGAAGGGAGGGAGGGGGGGAAGAAGGTGGGAAGGAGAAAGAAAAGAAGAAATAGAGGAAGGGAAGGTAAAAGAGAGAAAGAAAAAGAGCAAGAAAAGCAAGCAAGCAAGCAAGAAAGAAAGAAAGAAAGAAAGGGGGAAGGGACAGGAACAGAGGAAGGAAGCAAGGAAACTTATGAAAGGGGAGAGTAAGAGAGGAATGAGTGGAGGGAGGGAGGGAAGAAGGTGGGAAGGAGAAAGAAAAGAAGAAATAGAGGAAGGGAAGGTAAAAGAGAGAAAGAAAAAGAGCAAGAAAGAAAGAAAGAAAGAAAGAAAGAAAGAAAGGGGGAAGGGACAGGAACAGAGGAAGGAAGCAAGGAAACTTATGAAAGGGGAGAGTAAGAGAGGAATGAGTGAAGGGAGGGAGGGAGGGAGGGAAGAAGGTGGGAAGGAGAAAGAAAAGAAGAAATAGAGGAAGGGAAGGTAAAAGAGGGAAAGAAAAAGAGCAAGAAAGAAAGAAAGAAAGAAAGGCAACTTCAAAGAAAGGCTCACTGAGCATCTCTCACTCTCTCTCTCTCTTTCTATCCCTCTCTTTCTTTCTCTCTCTCCCCCCTCTCTCTTTCTCTTTCTCTCCCCCTCCTGGACTCCCGGATCGCCCGCTTCTCCGGCCAGCAAGCCGGCTGCCCGGAAAAGCATCGCGCCTTTTCAATGCCCTTCCCTGTGCTTCGGAAGCCGCCGAACGCCGTCAGAGGGGCGCGTCAGCGGCTTCCGAAGCACAGGGAAGGGCTTAAGCCGCTGCCTTTTCCCTTCCCCGTGGGAGCAAACATGCTTTGCACCTTCCTAACTCCCTCCCCCCCAGCCAAACCCCCAAAGCATGTTTGCTGCCACACGATTTAGCCAGGACAGGAGCGAAGTAACGTGGAGGATTGGGGAGCTGAAACCGGGCGGTTTCAGCTTTCCAATCCTTCACGTTACTTCGCCGCTAAATCGTGTGGCAGCGAACATGCTTTGGGGGTTTGGCTGGGGGGGAGAAGTAGCACCTTCCTAACTCCCTCCCCCCCAGCCAAACCCCCAAAGCATGTTTGCTGCCACACGATTTAGCCAGGACAGGAGCGAAGTAACATGGAGGATTGGGGAGCTGAAACCGCGCGGTTTCAGCTTTCCAATCCTTCACGTTACTTCGCCGCTAGCTCCTGAGGCGCGGAAGTTCGCCTTTGGCGTTTGGCTTCAGAAGTGGCGCGGCTGTTTTAAAAGGACGCTGCCGGGCTGGGGGGCTTTCCAGAACCCCCCAACCCCCAACCCAGGTTCAGTGGGGGGCTAGGAAGCCCCCCAGGCCGGCAGCGTCCTTTTAAAACATCCGCGCCGCTTCTGAAGCCAAACACCAAAGGCGAACTTCCGCGCCTCAGGAGTTAGCTCGGAAGCGGCGCGGCTGTTTTAAAAGGATGCTACCAGCCTGGGGAGCTTTCCAGAACCCCCCCAACCCCCAATCCGGGTTCGGTGGGGGGCTAGGAACCCCCCCAGCCCGGCAGCATCCTTTTAACCCTGCTGTTCTGTTCGGGTCGTATGTGACCCGAAGCCAAGTTTGAGTCCCTGTAAAAAATTTTCCCTGCATATCTGAAACTTGAAATTCCATGAGTTTTCATCATTTCAGGGGTTCTCTCTATGAGAATTTTTTTTGGGGGGGGGGTTCTTTCTTGCTGAAAAAAAAACCTCCCTAATGTTATGTTCCCGGGTCTATTTGACCCGGACTGCAAATTGATCATTTTAGGTACTTATATTTGGTCTTTTTGAAAGCTTTTTTCACCTGGAAACATGTTTGAACATTTCTGCACACAATGGAATGAAAATTGAATGGAAAAAATTAATCCTTATTGGTTTATTTTGCACATAAATGTGCCTCCCCCCCGTTTTTGTGAATTCTTTTTAGGTTTATTGATAATTTTGCCTGCAAAATGCATTCTATTTTACTAAAGTTGGTGTGGGATTGGTAGCTTGAACATTTCTGCACATAATGATATGAAAATTGAACTGAAAAAATTGACCCTTATTTGTTTATTTTGTCACAAAAGCACCCCCCCCGGCTGTGTGCAATTCTGTTCATTTATATCTTTATTATGCTGCCATTGCCAACATTTCTGAAAACTTTATGCATTATATTACAAGTCTGAACATTGCTAATCACAACAAAATCAAATTTGAAATGAAAAAATTATGTTTACTTGTTTATTTTGTTCACAAAAGCTCCTCCCCCCGGCTGTGTGAAATTATTGCATTCTGCACATAAACAACAAACATGCCAGTTTTAATTTACTATAAATTTATTGATAACAAATGGAACATATAAGACCACAAATGAAAAATAACAGAAACAGTTTCTTTTATATATACAAAACGTTTGAAAATATTTAATGCTTGCTGCAATGAATACAATAGTAACAGGTATGTGCTTTGCAAATGTATTTTTTACAATTAATACAAGTAAGATTAGTTTTATTGTCATTAGAAGATGGACATAAGCCACATCTCCTCCTTTTTGTGCTGGGAGTGCTGCTGGTGGAGGGTGTGGGGTTTGTTTCCTCCTGAGCATGCTGCTGGGTAGCCTGCATTATGGCTAATGCTTCTTCACATCTGGGCTGATATTTTCTGGCTTCTAAATATGGCTGTATTAGAGACATACCTAATTCTTCCAGGAATAGTCTTCTCTTATGAAGCCTTTTTTTATTCCAATTTGGGTCTATGTCTGACCATAATACAAACGAATTATATGCTGAAACATCTATAATATTATAAAACATTATCATGGGCCACCGGTTTGTTTTTCGTTTGCATGTGTATGTGGATAATGCTTGGTCCAATGTATCCACTGCGCCTTTTGTGACATTGTAAGATAATATCATTTCCGGCTTTTTGTCTGGCCTTCCGCTAATATTATCATCGTGATGCATGGTGCTCATCAAAATCACTTGTTTGTTTTTTTTTGGAACGTAAGAAACAATAGATGTTTCATTACTGAAATAAAAAGTGGAACTAAATACCTCTCTTTTGGCAAGGATGCCTACTGGTAACTCTGGCTTGTTCTTCCTAACAGTGCCCAGCATGGTGAGTTTTCTTTTCAATAACAGTTGTGCCAAATTATATGATGTAAAAAAATTGTCACAGGTTACCTTTTGCCCTTGCAGGCCATAAGTCAAGTCTAAAACAACTTTCAAAGCCAAATTTTTTGTAGGACCTTCTCCAGGGATCCTACCAGTGTAAACCTGCGCATTATAAACATATGAGCTTTTACTATCACACAATGTCCATATTTTAATTCCGTATCTTGCTGGTTTACTTGGCAAATATTGCCGAAATGGGCACCTCCCTTTGAATCCCACCAGTTGCTCATCAACTGTTACACACTCACCTACATTGAATAGTGTTGGAAGAATTTCAACCCATTTGTTCCATAAATCTCTAATTGGCGCCAGTTCATCCACAGCCCTTCTTTGACTTCGGTCTTTTTTATCATCAAACCGCAACACTCTGGAAATATTGTAGAATCTTTCTACAGACATTGTAGCTCTGAATATGTGGCGGCCTGAATGTGCAGCCCATAAACTTCTGCACGATTCGCCGTATGATTTATACACCCCGGCTAAAAGAAGCAAGCCAATGTATGCATGTAGGGTGGCTGTATCTATTGGATCCCAATTAGCACCATAAATATTTTTTCCCTCAATGTTGGACATTTTGATTATCATATCTGTAATTGTAACATTTAGGAATAATAGAAAGGTTGATAATATATCAGATGCTCTAGAAATGGCAAATCTGGTGGGACCAGGAGTAGTTGTAATTACATTTGCAGCAGACAGTTTTCTGGTGTGGTTATATTTTGAAAACCAAGTGACATCCCTGTTTTTGGAAGGGATTCCTTGCACATCTGGAACAGGTGTTTCTGGTTCTTCTGCTTCAGAATCAGAGTTTTCAAATCTGCTGTCCCCATCACTGATGTGATCCTCCTCTTCAGAAAGGTTTTCCTGTGTGAAGTCATCCTCAGAAGAGGCGTTGGCAACCTCTTCAAGTTCTGCTTCTGTTAGTGGTCTTTTGTAAGGCATACTTTCTGTAATTTGTAAAAACATTAATTATAAGATCTGCCCCCACAAAAAGAGAACATGAATGATGCAAAAAAATCCACAGAAAGCAGGAAAAAATAGGTTTGTCACATACCAGATAAAGATGCAGTTTATTTCCAAGGTAAACTCTGTGAAACAGATGCAAAGTACTGAATCTAGGCAAAAAAAAAACATTTATGTCACATGCAGCAGAAGGTAACATCCCAAAGAAAAACATAGCTGTTTTACTTACCAGAGAAATAGACTTGGATGAATGACTGAAAACTGGTCACTCTGTTATATAGCTGTCCCTCTAATGGTTTGAAAGATTGACAAAGGATGTAGGATATTGCTTTCAGAAATATTTTAGCAGCCGAGGGGGGGGGGAGGCCTTATTTCTGATTTTAAAAAACCAGTAAGAATCATTTTTTTCAGTTCCTTTATATTTTTCTTATATTCAGAAATGTTCAAGCTACCAATCCCACACCAACTTTAGTAAAATAGAATGCATTTTGCAGGCAAAATTATCAATAAACCTAAAAAAAATTCACAAAAACGGGGGGGGAGGCACATTTATGTGCAAAATAAACCAATAAGGATTAATTTTTTCCATTCAATTTTCATTCCATTGTGTGCAGAAATGTTCAAACATGTTTCCAGGTGAAAAAAGCTTTCAAAAAGACCAAATATAAGTACCTAAAATGATCAATTTGCAGTCCAGGTCAAATAGACCCGGGAACATAACATTAGGGAGTTTTTTTTTTCAGCAAGAAAGAAACCCCCCACCCCCCCCCAAAAAAAAATTCTCATAGAGAGAACCCCTGAAATGATGAAAACTCATGGAATTTCAAGTTTCAGATATGCAGGGAAAATTTTTTACAGGGACTCAAACTTGGCTTCGTGTCACATACGACCCGAACAGAACAGCAAGGTTAAAACAGCCGCGCCGCTTCCGAGCTAACTCCTGAGGCGCGGAAGTTCGCCTGGGTTCGGGGGGGGGGGCTAGGAACCCCCCAGCCCGGCAGCATCCTTTTAAAACAGCCGCGCCGCTTCCGAGCTAACTCCTGAGGCGCGGAAGTTCGCCTTTGGCGTTTAGCTTCAGAAGCGGCGCGGCTGTTTTAAAAGGACGCTGCCGGCCTGGGGGGCTTCCTAGCCCCCCACCGAACCCGGGTTGGGGTTGGGGGGGTTCTGGAAAGCCCCCCAGGCCGGCAGCATCCTTTTAAAACAGCCGCACCGCTTCTGAAGCCAAACGCCAAAGGCGAACTTCCGTGCCTCAGGAGTTAGCTCGGAAGCGGCGCGACTGTTTTAAAAGGTCGCTGCCGGGCTGGGGGGCTTCCTACCTCCCTGCTAGCCCACTCGGAATGTGAAATTCAAAACAGCGTTCGGATCCCCCCACCCCCAGCAGAAGCCAAGGACCCCCAGAGTGGGGTGGCAGGGGAGGCGACCGCCTCTCCACTCACCAAGTGCCGGGATATGAGCCGAGAAGAGCCGGGCTGGCTTACTTTCCTTCCTTTCCGCGCTGATGCAGAGCCACTCGAACAAAGCGTCACGCCCCCCTGACGCTTTTGGCGGCAAAAGAGCCCAGCGTCGCTTCGGAAGCCGCCGAAAGCGTCAGAGGGGCGCGACGCTTTGTTCGAGTGGCTCTGCATCAGCGCGGGAAGGAAGGAAAGTAAGCCAGCCCGGCTCTTCTCGGCTCGTATCGCGGATTTGAGCTCAGGAGATGAACAAAAATGTCTCTCCCCTCCCAGCTCTTATCTTGAGTAGCTCGTAAGTAGAGCAGCTCGTATGTCGGGGTTCCACTGTATATGGAAACTTGTATGAAGCTGCAATGCCTAGCAACCTGAATCAATTTTGCTTATTTTTATTTTAAATCTATGCATTCTTAAAATTCATATTGAATATCAAGGACTCAATTCTTACTGAGAATTAAGTCCAGTATGGCTGACCCTCTAGTTCTTTTCTCTCCTTTTTTGGGAGACAAAGTGGTCTACTAGATTTATCAGTTATCTCTTTTATCTTCTACTAAGTGTCTCCTAGTTGATGTCATGGGTGATTATATCCCCAAAGTTCATCTGTTTAATCAGTTTAGTTGGATATACACCTTTGGCAATGTCATTCTATTTTTCCTTTTATATTGAACCAAATGCATTCAAGATGGCTTTCATCGTTGTTCTGCTGCATTTTTTTCTATCTCTTTTGTATCTTTTTTTTGTCATTGCTGACAGATAAGCCACTTTAAAATGAAATGACAATATTTAATTGTCACAGGAATACCGTAGTTGTTTGGGATGCAATTTAGTATGCAGACCAAATTGTTCATCATAAAGATTTATCTTCATTTTATTATGGCAAGTAGCAATGATTGGCAATTCATCTCTTCTTTCTTTCTTCAAATACTAGGATTTATTACTGCTGAAAATAATAGATACTAATTTTCTAACCAAGTCATTGAACAGATAAGACATAAGTTTTTCTCTTCCATCATTCTGTACAGCACTTTCACCTGACTTCATTACTTCTTTTTGAAATAGAACATATTCTTAATTCTTAAATTGTATAATTTGTTAATGATAATTTGCTAACAACTAATTCTCTGCTTAGTTTATTGATGCAGCAGTCCTACCTTCCCTATTCTCTCTCTCAACTAAATTGCAGATTGATTTTTCAATTCTTTTCTCATACTTGCTTTTACTCTTGAAGGCCATACCTTGGACTCCATTTGTTTGTGAAGCACAAATTGAAACATATTCCTTTAAAGTGATATTCACTTTTTTTTAGTATGTGCTTATTTTCATAACAGGTTTTTTATTTTTTTCTCCACAACAAAAACAATACAAATCAATATGCATATGTTGTCACTTAAAGACAATGATACAGTAATGTAGGTTACATTCTAATTTTACTTTTTATTATTCAGTCTATCTCAATCATCCCTTTCTCCACTCCTCTCTTTCTATTTTAGGTGGTTATTCCACTAATACCTATTTTCTTATACCTTTTTTCCCCTTTCCTGCTACCATCTACTCCTCCTACCTCCTTCTCTGCCTCCCTTTCTCTTCTTTCTCCTTTCTCTTCTCCCCCTTCCAATGTCATCTTCTCCTCCTTCCTTAATTCCTTCTCTACGTCCCATTCTACTCTCTCTCCTTTCTCTCCTTCTCTCCTACTTCCTCTTATGTCCTCTTAATCATTCTCTGAGTGGAAAATTCTAATTATAGATGTTTTAATTGTTTTTCTCCCCACTAAAAACATACAGCAGAGATATGGCTCTAACTGTTTCTTTCTTGCCAAGCCTCCAGCCGAGGGAGATTTCACATCAAAAAATATATTTTTTCTCTTCTGCCTGGCCTCTGGAGATTCCAGCTTCATCCCTTTGACTGACCAGCTATCAGGAGGCCTGCAGGTCTGGGTGCCATTGAAGAATGTTCTGCCCTACAGCTTATCACTGCCCAGCCTACACTTGACACATAAACTCTATTGGGGATTATCACAGGAAATAGGGTGACTGCTGGCCAGAAGAGCCTAGCGCTCATTTCCCACATCGGCAGAGGCAAACAATTCATTAGAAAGAGTCTTCATGAGCTCATGTGCTCGAGCGGATGGCTGTTTTTCCCTCAAGACATGGAGCTAGCTCCATCAGTCAGGTTTCACACCACCTTCAAACCTGGGTTATCCTACAAGCACTTGACTGCCCATATTCCTCCTATAGCCTCTTAGCCTGTTTGACCATTTGGCATCATGCTTGTGGTGACAATTTTGTATTCTCTTGCCTGAAGCACCCAAAATGGAGCATGCTCATTAGTGTCAAAAGTCAGGACAACTGCCTCAGATAATAATCAGCAATCCCTTTCCTCCTCAATGCATTTGTTAGACTTTCACCCATTTGAGTCCTTCCCCTGCTTCAGTCAGTCTCCCTCCTACAGAGGAGGTATACTTATTACATTATTTTCCACCTGTAAAATATGTAAAATATGAAAACAACTATAGTCGCTCAGATTCGGATGGACCTGGACTCCGATTGGGCAATGTTGACCGAGATGATTGGGACAACTCTTAGTCCTGTTGTATGGGATAAGTTTGACTTGATGACACCTGAGGCAGTGGATAAAGCCATGGGAGCAATGGGCTTCTCCACCTGTTTACTGGGCTCATGGCTTTTAGTGAGGTGACACGCAGCAGAATCTAATCAATCAAAATAAAATTGTTGAAATCTATAATAATAATAAATGAGAGATCCTGACCAAAAGAAAAATAAAGATGGGGCAAAAATGTTTTTGGCACTAAGGACTCTATGTTCCAAATGCCAGAGCAGAAAGTTCTAGCAGCCAATGTTAGCACCAGCCTGGTCTTGAGGGGGGAAGGCAATCAAATTTATGAAGCCACAAGTTTCTTCTTGCATCCTCACTTCATCAACCTCTGCAAAACAGGGTCACTATGGTAGATTTACAATATTTTATGGATTATGTGTGAAGTCTTGGAAGTTAAAAGTTATATGTAAATATGTAAAAAGTAAATTTCTGATCTAATCTGTTTTTATACAGAACTATAAAATGTTCACTAGGATCATAGACATATGAAATTCTCACCAATTATTATGCATTACATTTCTTCAGAAATAGTTTCTTCTTATGAATAACTCCATAAATCAATTATGGCTGATCTGCATCCTAACAATAGATACAATTTTAATCATTAAAGTAGGGTTAGGAGTGCTACATGTATATCATACCTACATACATACTCTTAGCCTGAAAATAAGAGGTTCTGTGTAGATTTTGCATTACTGATCCTAAAATCCTGACCAATGGTTATCAGATTAAAAAACCCTTATTTTTTAAAAGGTGGCAAATATTTGACTCTCTCTTTTTTTAAATATAGAATCATGTAACAGATGCCACAGGATCACACATAGAATCATGAACATGTTAATTGCATTTTTAATTTACTCTTCTCCCTCCCAGGAAAGAATATTTAATTTTTGTATATATATTCTGGCATTTTTCTGCTAAAGCCATAAGGTAAGAAAGGGTGGTTTTCATCTGGAAAAAAACCCTATAGCATAAACATTACTTCAGAAAAGACTTGAATGTTGTATTACCAGTTATGAACTAATTACCAAGATCGGCATTATTGATAGTTAGGATATAATTGTATTGTTTTTGTGATCATTTTTGAATTATCAACATAATATAAAAATATTGAGGAAAACTTAGTGCACGTAAAACACCTTTTAATTACTTTTATGTAGAATTGATAGAACATTTAATATAATTTAGTAGAGAAAATTTGATAGCCAATTGGAATTGCTTCAATGTGTCAATGTAAGAAAAATCACAATAGGTCTTACATGGTTTATGTAGTTAGAATAAAAAGTGCTCAAAATCTAAGCTTAACATTAACCGTAAAAATACCATATATTACCTATAAAATTTATTGAAGTAAAGCAACAACCTTGCATTCTAATACTGAGTATGTTAAGAAAGAAAGAAAGAAAGAAAGAAAATTAATGTTCTACTCATAATTTGTTTTTCTTTCTAACAATTCTGAAAGTTCTTTTTTTTTTCATTTTAATGAAATTGTAATAGTTGATAAGTCCTAATACCTATTGAAAAAGCTTAGTGAACAGCTATTCCGCCATACAGTGGAGGCAACAAGTAGACTTATTTACAAATAATATGTAGAAATGTTAGGTAAAATAAAAGTTCATTAATAATAAATTAATAATGTAAACTGTTAAAATGGAAAGCACTTAACAGATAATTGCTTCTGAAAACATATCTATAGCTTTTAAAAAATCTTCATTGAACTATCTATTTCTCTGTGCTGTACTACCTAAGGAATGTCACGTTTTAGCTATTCTTTACTGCTGACTACTTTTTCATGGGTTGTAATCACCCTGAATGTCAATAATATTGATCATCATACATACCTGAGATAATTATGCATATATAACTGTTTTCACTTCCTGCCTCCCAGATATTTACAGTCAGTTTGTCTTTTTTCTAAATCTATGATGAAGGTTATTTCTTTTTCCTCAAAGTCAAATGTAAACATTTATAAAGTACTCCTTTCAAATGATAGCAAAACATAATGTATCATATATAGAAATAATAATGATGATGCATTACTTACTTCAAGCAAAATGCATATTAATAATACTATAGAGGGCTACGGTATGAAAAATATTTTCAGATTTGAAAATAGTTCCTGCTGCTTTGCAGAGCTTCCTCAGTGCTAAATAATAGAGACATTAATTCAAAAGTGAATTTTTCTGTTTGAAAAATCAAGGTAAGCTACTGTGTTTAACCACATATACTTCCATTTAAATTGTTTTGTTTGTTTATCATGTGATCAATAGTAATATTTTGGGTTCATGGGAACCTTTGAGGGAAGGATGGTATGTTGAAGTTAGCTTTTCAAAGTGGAGTCGATGACCATGGCAAAAGCCAAGGAATAAGTGAGTGGACCGGTTTCTTGAAATGCCTCTGGATAATGAAAATATGGGAGATTGCCCATATATGCTCTAGATCAGTGATTTTCAACCTTTTTTGAGCCGCGGCACATTTTTTTCATTTACGAAACCCTGGGGCACATGGAGCGGGGGGGGGGGGAAGTTTGAACAAAAAAATTCTCTCTCTTTCTTTCTCCCCTTCGCTCTATTTCTTTCTCCCTCCCTCATTCTCTCCCTTCCTTCCTCTTTCTTTCTCTCTCTCCATCCCTCTTTTTTTCTCTTCCTTCCTTCCTCTCTTTTTTGCTCTCTTTCTCCCTCCCTCCCTACGTACCTCTATGTCTTTCTCTCTCTCTCCTTCCCTCCCTCTCTCTCTCTCTCTCTTGCTTTCTTTCTCTCTTGTTCTCTTTCTCTCTCTCTTGCTCTTTCTCTCTCTTGCTTTCTTTCTCTCTCTTGCTTTCTCTCTGAGCTTCGCGGCACACCTGACCATGTCTCGCGGCACACTAGTGTGCCACGGCACACTGGTTGAAAAACACTACTCTAGATGGCTGCTGCCCATGAGGAGACTGCCAAACATTCTCCATGGCTCTGTGCATGGAAGATGATAAGTTCAACCACCTTGCTTACAACCATGGCAGACACTCTTAAAAGATGCTACGTGTACAAGTTTCATTTCCTTCCGAATGACAAAATAGAAAAGTCTTCATCAGGTGAATTTATCTTCCAGTTTGAACAGAACAAAAATTAATTATTGGTATAAAAATTTAAATGTAAAAAATCTGAAATAAACAGCAAACCTCTAAACAAGATTTTAATCTAAGAAAGTTATAAATGGATTAAAGATTCAAATAAATTTTGAATATTTATTTTAACTACAAAATGTTGGAGTTAACTATAAAAATGCATAGTTTCAAATGGGGAACACTTATTTTGGCTATCTTAGCATACTGTGTATCATAACAAAGATAAGTGATGATTTTAGAAAGTGGGCACTGCAGGGGACTAAAGATTTTAGGCAGGGGGAAAAATCCTCATTATTAGTTAATACTTACAGAATGACACAAAACATGATTTTCCCCCCAGCAGCAACCACTTACCTGTCTGCAAGCAGCCATTTTACATGCCTACTGGTCTTGGACTTGCAACTTCCTATTGACATCTCCACTGACTTTCTCTCTGCAAACTTCCCACAAATAAACTCAATGAGAAAGCAGGCAGCAAGGAGAGGGAGAAAAAAAGAAACCAGAAGTGACTCTCACTGCTTTTTGCAGATTTTTAGTCATTCTTTTTTTTTTGTTTACACAAGGAAACATAAAAGGGTGACCCAACAGGGCCCAGGTTGTTTAGTGATTTCCCAAAATCACAAAGCAAGCTCTTTTGAATTATTGTCATGCAATTTTTTCAACCTAATTTTCAAAGTCATTGATTAAGACCACACATTTACATTCTGCTCATAGTCAAGAATATCTGTAAGTAAACAAATATAATTACAAAACACTAGTTCATCTTCTTGTGACAAAAAGAAATTAAATTCATCATCATTATTTTTGTTAGGTAGAAATAATTTCTCATTTCTGTCTCTCTCTCTCTCTCTCTCTCTCTCTCTCTCTCTCTCTCTCTTTCTCTCTCTCCCTTCTCTTCTCCACCCTATTATATGGCATAGTCTGACAAGTGCATTAAAATACAATCTACCAGTCCTTGAGCAGATATAAAATTTGTGGTCCTGAAAGAGAAACCCTATTTCTCTGACAGGGGTCAACAAATAGTGTTGTCTTTAAGTTTTTTCCTGACTCATCTAGCATCATCTGCTGGCAGTAAAAAACAATTAATCACTCTCTCTGATATGCATGTAGTCAGGCAGGGCTAGACAAATGTAACTAAGTGCTTTGCATTTTATGCATTTAGACACCTGTCAAGCTGCCTGACTAATAAGATGCAGGCAAAGAGATGCATAATGCCTTCGGCTGAGGCATTTCTCTATGGAGATGAGAAAAGGGTATGTGATAAACAAATGTCATATAGATAATACCTTAAAACCATGGTTTACATGTTTATCAATAATTTATTTGATTGTTATAATTTTGATGTGTTAAGGTATAGGGGTGGACAAAAAAATGGAAACACTTGACTTTTTGGCATCATAATGTTTGAACATGTTCAAATCAATCAAAACTTGACATATTTTAATGGTTTTTTTTAATTCTGTTATTTGATATGTTTTTTTAAACTACCTTTTTTTTTTTACAGAAATTTAAGGAATTTGGTTATAACCTTCTACAAATGGCAGACCTCTCAGTCTTTCAAAGAGGCCAAATTGTTGGTGCTTGAATGGCAGACGCTAGTGTAACAGAAAGTGCCCGAATGTTTGGTGTTTCAAGAGGTAATGTCTCAAAAGTAATGATTGCTTTTGAAAGAGAAGGGAAAACATCCTCAACCAAGCACAGGTCTGGTCGAAAGTCCAAGTTGTCTGAGAGAGAGACCCTCGGACTCTAAAGCAAATTGTTAGAGCAGATCACAAGACCACAGCTCCTAAAATCACTGCAGAGCTCAATAGACACAATAGACACAGAACCCAGTTTCCACAAAAACTGTTCAAAGGGAGTTTCACAAATCTGAATTCCATGGAAGAGCTGCAATTAGAAAACCTCTGCTCTCAAAGACAAATGTTTCAAAGAGGAACTACCAGAAATGGTCCCTCGAGCAGTGGCATAATGTGATTTTCTCTGACAAATCATTGTTTACCCTTTTTCCGACCTCTGACCGTGTTTATGTCTGGAGACAGCCAAAAGAATCATTTCATCTAGACTGCCTTCTCCCAACCATCAAACATGGCGGAGGTTCAGTGATGATCTGGGGTGCTATTTCTTGGAAATCTGCCGGGCCAATGATTTCCCTTCATGGAAGAATTAACAGCCATCACCATAGTTCCCTCTAAGCTGAGCAGTGAGCAATCGCTCACTTAAAAATCATCATCAACTCAGAGTTTTCCAAACCTGCCCAGAAGCCGAGAGGGAAAGAGTGAGAGGGAAGGAGAGAGAGAGGAAGAGAGAGAAACAGATAGAAAAAAGAGAGGAAGGAAAAGAGAAAGAAAAAGAATGGGAGTAAGGAAGAGAGAAAGAAAATCAAAATCTAGTTTGAAACTAGCTCAACTATTTAAGTGGCATTTTGATATTGATAGAGTTGCCCTATTATGAGCTCACTGTTATAGACACACAGTACAGTATTTTATTTTGAAATTCTCTGAGGCAAAATAGGGTGGGTTTTTTTATTTGTTTGTTTGTTTGTTTGTTTATTTATTATTTCTGTGCCGCCCAGTCCCGAAGGGACTGCTGCTCAGACACTATACTTTTCCGCCCACACCCAAAAAAAATTAGAGGGAACACTGGCCATCACTATTTAGGACTTTTGGCTGACCAAATTCATCCTATGGTTCAAGAACTGTTTCCAAAGGGGGATGCCTTCTTTCAAAATGATAATGCACCAATCCATAGAGCAAGAATTGTTAAAGAATGGCATGAGGAACATTCTAATGAAGTTCAGCATCTCATCTGGCCACCACAATCACCAGACCTCAAAATTATTGAGCATTTATGGTCGATTTTAGAGATTCAAGTAAGAAGTCGATTTCTACCACCATCGTCTCTAAAAGAACTGAAGGGTGCTTTAACTGAAGAACGGGCTAAAATTCCTTTGGAAACAATTCACAATTTGTATGAATCAATACCTCAGAGAATTGAGGCTGTATTTACCACAAAAGGTGGACCAACCTTGATGATTTTTCAAGGTGTTTCCGTTTTTTTGTCCACCTCCTGTACATTACGTGTACTGCATTTGTCAAATTAAGATACACAGTATATGCACACTAATAAAGCTAAATATAAATTTAATGTAGTTAAATATATGTCTAAAGAGAAAACATTACTACTTAATACTTGGTTATTTCCAGATTTGAACAAAATTTTAGTCACTTGAGATTTTGCACAAGAAATCTGGGTGGAATATATCATTCTTGTCTTGAAAAGCAGAAATTTCAAGTCAAAATGTTAAATTTCAAAGTGGTTTTACTTTTATAATGAAAATCTATCTATATAGTTAGTTATTGTATTTATGAATAATAGGCAAGACTAGTATTTTTCACATGATTTCATTTTGTTTCAAAAGCTAACAAAGTTTTAAAAGATTTTTTAATATATTCTATTGCATAGATTGTAGTACCAAAATTACATTATATAAATCCATTTTTATTCATAATTTAAAGCCTAGATGATTACCAGGGCTGTTCAAATTTTGAGGGAATGCTTCAATTCAATCAATCAAATTCTCTACTGAAATGGAGTCATAAATCATAGGGTGAACCTACTTTCAGTCACAAATTCAATTAGATGGCTTTTTTCAGATCCACTTAGAAAACTTGGTACATGCTTCAAAGAGCTGATTGGTTTTATTCTGTTTTTGGGATTGTTATTCGTAATTCCCCCACTACTGACTTTTAATGTCTTAATAGCATTATAAACAAAAGAAATCTTGTTTTTATAACAGTTATCAGCAGCACACAGCTAGCTAGATGACTGTAGAAGTCACTACTTAGTTAAATCACTAATAGGAAATGGCTTCAGACAAGGTAGAATGCTGTTATCTTCAATAATATGGGAATGTTATTCAAATATCTGGACATTTTTTTTCACATTGTGAAAGTATTTAATACTAGAACTAGTGATGATAATACCATTGGAGAAATCCCTCCTCCCTCCCTCCCTCCCTCCCTTTCTTTCTTTTTTTTTGTTCTCTAGAAAACACATTCCCTTTACTACATGAATGGACTCTTTTTCTTATTCAAGGTTAAAAAAATGAAATGACCTTCAACCACATAGGATAATGATCAAAGTTTACCTAAACAGTACTATTGTTGAAATATAGTAATTTCTTTCAAATATCTGTTAATACTAAGCTAATAGAGAGTATTTTAGGGAATATGACTCACAGCTCTGATAAGGAATCAGTGCTTTGATACTACATAGCTCTTTCTTCAGCTGTTTAATATGTGTATTTCTTCTAGGGTGTTGTTAGGCTGCTTTTTAAATTTTATATTAGGTTTTGTACTATGAACAGAAACAAATTTCAAGGAGGGCCTAATGATCTTTATGGAAACTCAGAAAAAATGAGAAATATTGTTGCAGCATGTATGGTTTTATTTTGAAAGGTTTCCCAAACAACAAAACAATAAATCACTGGTATAAGTTCACGCTATACACTGAAGTTAGACTTTTAGTGATTTACTGATTCTTTATTCCACACTTCAACAGAAAATATTGTATTTTCTGAAAGACTAATAAAATAAAGACAGAATATTAAAAACTACATGAAACCGTTATTGAAAAATGCCAATTTAAGAATTAGAACCCCTTCTGAGTTAAATAATTGGATTATTGCAGCCCAGCATGTATAAAATACACTTATGAAATAAATATCTGAAAATGACTTAATTATATTTACCCATGACTAAATCTAAACTGCGAATTCATAAAAAAACATGTTTGGTATTTTTTTTTTAATGTTAATAAAATATAATTGCCCTCTGCTACTCATTTACTGAGAAAGGTATGATGGTTTAGTAGTTAAGACTCTTGGCTTATTAGCTGAAAATTTGACAATCCTGGTTTAAGACCCAGCATGGTGCAAATGGGGTGTGCTCCTGTTACTTGCCCCAGATCCTGAAAACATATCAGTTAGAAAGCATGCAAATGTCAGTAGATAAATAGGTATCACTTCAATGAGAAGGGAACAGTTCATCATATGAACTGCAATCACTTCAGCATATAGTCATACTGGCCACATGAACATGAAAAGCATCTTCAGACAATCCTGGGTCAATATAAAATATAGGATATTGCCATAGTTGTATACTATAGGCCACCCAACTAAAAAGAGGAAATAGATGACCTTTTTGCTAGTTGGTTAACTAAGATATGTAGGAAGCACATCACAATAGTAATGGGGGACTTTAATTACCCTGACATCAACTGGGAGACAAACTCTGCAACAAGTGGAAGATCCAACAGGTTCCTAACAAAAAGTAAAGGTAACTAGGGGCTCTGCCATATTTGACTCAATTCTCACTAACAGAAATGAAATGATACAAGGTGTTGAAGCTATAGGAACCATGGAAGGGAGTGATCATGCAATATTGGAACATTATCAAACACAAGCAACAGAACAAAATCGAAGTACAGTCATGGACTTTAAGAGAGCTGATTTCAATAAACTTACAGGTGACTTGAGGATAAAATGTATAAAGAACAGTTGCTGGAATTGGGTATGTCTAGTTTAATGAAAAGAAGGACTAAGGGTGACATGATAGCACCCCTGATATCACCCCCCTGATATCTCAGTGGTTGCCCCCAAAAAGAGGAAGTCAAGCTATTTTCCAAAGCACCTGAGGGCAGAACAAGAAGTAATAGATGGAAACTAAGCAAGGACAAAAGCAATCTAAAACCAAGAAGAAATTTACTGACAGTTAGAACAATTAACCAGTGGAACAACTTGCCCCCAGAAGTTGTGAATTCTCCGACACTGGAAGTTTTGAAGAAGAGATTGGACAAACATTTGCCTGAAATGGTATAGGGTTTCCTGTCTGAGCAGATCTCCAAGGACACTTCCAACTGCTATTCTATTCTATTCTATTCTATTCTATTCTATTCTATTCTATTCTATTCTAACTGAATCATATTATCAATGTGAAATTAAATACACACATTCACATGCAGAGAATGCCTTTAGTTAGTATTGGCCATGCACTTTTCTTGGCAAGATTTCATAAGTGGTTTGCCATTGCTTCCTTCTTTAGGTTGAGAGATAGTGACAGGTCCAAGGTCATCCAGCTGGTATCCTGCTTCAACTGGCATACTGCCTAGGCTGGCATACTGCCTAGAACTCACAGTTTTCCACTTTCTAGCCTGATGTCTTAATTATTGCCCAAAATTGACTCAAACGGACTTGGCCTTTCTTTATGTCAACTCATCCTGTTGTCACACGTCTCCTCCAATGTTTTCATGTGTTCACCTAAAATGGTGTAGTGTTGGGATTTCAGGCATCAGATTCTTTCAGGAATATTAGCAATGAATAGTCCTACTTACTTCTACGATACATTTGCAACCACTTAGCAATGAATAGTCCTACTTACTTTTACTATACGTATGCAACCATGAATTTTTGTATATTTTATTTATTTATTTGTTTGCTTGTTTTGTCAAGTACATATTGATGGTATTTATAGTTTCAGTGCCAGTGCTGTTTATAATGATAAAACCTGCAGTGTAAGAATCAAAGTTTTAGACATTTTATTGGATTACAATGTGTTGATCAGATTGCAGAAAAATGACTTTGCAGTCTCTTTAAATAACCCATATGGAAGAGACATAATTTAAAAATAAAGATGAAAAAGACAAAGATGAAGAATGTTTTCATCCATTCAAATACTGAGTGGATCTGTACAGTAAGATACAGTAGATCTGCTATTTATCTCTTTTGAAATATTTAGGATGTTTTATAGTCATCTGGAGCCATATTGCCTTAATAGATTTATTTGAGTCTAGTCACCATGGAGCACAAAATCAGCAGTTACTGATCCAGCAGCCTGAAGAAGACAATTGGGCCTCCCAAGAATTGAAATTAGCTTCTCTAGTATATTGCTTCTGTCTAAGTCAAAAACACAAAATTTCCAAGTCTCCAAAGTTGCATTTCATACCTCAGAATGACTACTGCATTTTATTTGATTGACTGAAGCCAGAATCCAATCTGGGTCATTCATTGGGACCAGAGGTTTTATTGTCTGAGTTTTCAGACTCATGCCGGAACCCATTCTCAGGGAATTTCTCTGTGTACAGACACTCTGTAGAGAGAAATTTCTTGAGGATGGGCTCTAGCATGAGTCTGAAAGCTTGGAAAACAAGACCATATTGCCTTCTGCAACATTCTGGGGCATGTATATCAACATTCATGACTAAAGCCAATTCAAACAAAGGAGAAGGCAAGACTTTCCTCTGAGATGGTCACAGCAAACACAGGGGCCCAGAGACAGATTCCTATTGGCCACAGCTAACAAACACAGCCGATAAGCAAATAGCACTTCCTGATTGGTCCAGCCACTGACAGTTGAGTATAAAAGATCTGTCAGTGCCTCAAAAGCTTGCTCACTCTTCCAGCTTGTTAGCGAACAGATAGAGTCACTGTTAGACATCACTGTTAGCCTTTTATTAGAAATAAATAGTGGTTAAATGTAACCCACCTTGCCTCCTCCTTATTCAGCAAATTGAACATGGGCAACATGTCACGCTGTGGGTTGACAGCCTCCAAAGACATTAAGAAACATCCTGTAGTTAAATGGTTAACTCTGTTTGTTAATGTAACTCCTCCCTTTCTATGATGTAACACTGCTTTGCTCACTTCCTCCCTCACGCAGGAAGAGAAGCTGAAGCCATACTTCTCTTCTTAGTTGTTAAGATGTGAAGACATGTTTTTATGCCGCTCCCGGCAATATAAACTTTTTTACTTTTTCTAATAAAAGTTAACTTTGTTCTATGATGCTTGCTTCTTGCTTACCTACATCGACCTCCGGGAAGCCTCACTTCAGCTCTAACAGGCTGACCTCTCTCAGTGAGATTCTTTTCCCATCACAACGAAGGTTCGGCAAATTGAACATGGGCAACGAAGGTGAGATTTGGAGGCTTCTTAGACTCAAAGAAAAAAAAAAGTAGTGATAAAAAGAGGAAAAGAAAAAGAAAAAAGACTCCCAATATTCAAATTGTTCTTTGAATTGGGGCGGGGGGAAGAGAAAAAATCAAGTACGAAAAGGAATCTTTAGTGGCTTACTTTTTCCCATTGAAGTCTTTAATTCCTTTTTCCTTCCTTCTTCTTGCACACGTTAGCTTTCAGCTGGGGATTCTGCATGTCCAAGATGTCGTCTCTCAATTACATCCAGTCACAGCACTATTTGAACTCTGTCCAGCAATCTCCCATTCTTCTAACAGTCTTTCATCACCCGACCAAAGTCTTTCACACTATAAATCACTTCAATAGTCCTTCTTCAACATCCATTCTCCTTACAATCTCTTTCAACGTTTTGACCATCAAATTCAAAATCAATCATTCAGCGATCACTTTATTCTCAACTTCTTATCGCACATATTCTCTTTCCCTCCAACACACTTTCTTTAATCTTTTCTCTGCCAGTTTCTCTGCTTTCGTGCTTAAATTTTCCTTTTTGTTCCCTTTGTATAGAGGTCTCTTTTTACTCTTTTCCTTAATCTGATACGCTTACTGCAGTTGTTCTTTGCTTCTGCAGATTAAGGCTGGCTCTCACATCTTCTGATTGGCCATTAACAGGCTGATCCCTTTCACACTTTATCTGAGGGAGCTTCTTGCCTTGTACAAGAGATTGCCCTTCTCTCTCCGATGCTCTGAAGCTACCACTTTCTACTAGTCTTCGTCCCTTGAAAGGATCTTGCCTAAAATGGCCACAATCGTGCAAAAGATCAGGTGAACCAGATGGAGTCTCCGTTGGCTACTCACTCTGGTGTGATGCCAAACTAGAAGTGCGACATTTTCATCTCAGCCACAAATAAGTCTGAACTCACAAGTTACTTCCGAGCTGTTCTTAACCATTTTCAGCGAGCTGGATTTAGGCTTAAACTCAACAAGTGCCAAATAGGGGTACCTCAGGTTAAATGTTTGGTCTACCTCATTGATGCTGTTACACCCAACTCCTTCCAAAATTACCGCCAGACAGAATGTACCAACTCCTATGAACAGGACTGAGCTACAAGCCTTCCTGGGGCTTTTAAACTTTTATAACATGTTTTTGACTCACCAGGCTATGATCACTGAGCCTCCTAAGATGTATGATAGCCTTGCATCTGGGGGTGTACAAAAGCCAATGCTTTCCAGGCTGTCAAAATGTTGCTGATGTCATACAGTATTCTGGTTCACTACCTGTCATGCATCGCCATATGGGTTGGGAGCCATCCTGAGTCACATTTCCCTAATGGGAACTAGGCCCTGTGACAAGTGATGCTCTGTATGGGGCACTACTGCTGGGGGGTTGTTCCCAATGTGGTTAAGGACACTATAATACATGACTCTCAATCTGAATATAAGTAGGCTGCAGATTCATCTCTGACTACAGATGAGCAGTCTCTACGAGTTCCAGCAACATCAAAAAAAGGCTCTCCTATTCCAGCAGAATCATAGACAAGCAGCTTACCTGGATGAGTACATATGTGCCATCTGGGAAGAAAGGGGTGTTACATCTGCAAGGCAAGCACTGGGGCCTGGAGAAATGTTCCTATTGTCCACAGCTGACAAACATAGCCAGTAGGAGAATAATGTTGCCTGATTGGTCCAGCCACTGACATCTGAGTTTGGCGAATTGAACACTATGAATCCCCAGTTCTGACATGGTTTGAGGAAATCAAATATCTCACTGAGGAAATTAAGTATCTCACTGAGCAGACTAGCAAAATAATTGACAGATAACTATTGAAAAATACTTACCGGATTCCTTGTCCTACGTCTGAGAATTTTATAAAGCTTTGTCTTTGTTTTGACAATCCTAATTACTTGTTTATAGAAAATTACACCAATCCTTTTTTGTCTCTTCTCCCATCAAGCTATGTATCTTTGTCTTTCCATACTTTTTTTCTTTTTCCTATCCTTTCCCTTTCCACATCTAAAACATCATATCAATCATATAAAGCTAGATTTTCATGTGTGATTTGTAAATTTTAGTTTGCTGAAACTCTATTTTAAGAACAGATAGTTTAATTAATTGACTCTTATTATTATCTTAAATAATAATTACATTAAATACTTTTCAGAAATATCAGGACATAGTTCTTAAGAAATATAGGACAGGGAGAAATACATAGAAAAATATGGTTGATGAAGTAAAAAACAAGAAATATTGCTAGCTCAGCATGTGAACAAATAAAATAAACTTATACAGTATAATAATAATAATAATAATAATAATAATAATTATTATTATTATTATTATTATTATTATTTATTAGATTTGTATGCCGCCCCTCTTCGAAGATTCGGGGCGGCTTGTTAGATGTATTACACATAAATAATTTCAAAATATATTTTAATTTTTGAGTCTACAAAATAGGAATACTGTATGATGGTTTATGAAAGCTTTTCCCCTTAGCTCACAAAGAGAAGAAGGAAGAGGAGGAGGAAAAATTGAGGGGGAGAGAGGGAGAAAGAGAGATTTCTTTATAGTCTGCTATCTCATGAAGGGATTCATTTCATTAGAGAATTTCTTGCCATACTTCAATGTCAGTCTGAGGTCTGAGGAAAGCAACTGAAACAGAGAATGATTATGGAGTCACACAAAGAGTGAATACAGAGTGTTAATAAAAAATACTGAATGAAAAGCCTTTTCCATTAGCAACCATCTTGTCTGTATTCGTTTTTTCTGTATCAAACAAGGAATCTATTAGAAATCTGCTCTGAAAGCCTGGGTATATTTTAGTTTTCTCATGAAAAAGAAAAGCCTCGTGTTTGGCATAATATGACATTATTATGGCATAAAGAAGAAGAAACCTACAGATATCTCTTTTAGTGTATGATGCACAAACAACTGTTCCTGTCATTGGTATGTGTGGATTCTCTGTATAACACTGTAAAAAAAATGCTTCAGCATTTATATTACAAAAGTAGCTTAGTCTGTTTCTGTGATGCACATGAGTTAAAATACTATAGGACCCTGAATATGCTTTACATTATTTTCTATTATTTTATAATCTGCTTTTAACATTGAACATCAACTTCACACTCTCACTGTGCAAAATGATTGCCAAAGGAAGAGTAAAACATTGAGAGCATATGCACCAAGACAAATTCCTTGTGTGTCCAATCACTCTTGGCCAATAAAAAATTCTTTTCTTTTCTTTTCTATTCTATTCTAAAAAGGACTGTAAATTTTGATACCTTTTGGCCAGTATGATACAAGTGAACCACAGGTTTTAACTAGGCATATTCATGATAGTCTATGCAAAGTAAGATCTCCAACCTAGAAATCATCTTGGAAATAAATAGACTGTTATTGCATTTTATCTAACAGTTATATGCATGGTACTGACATATTAAGCAAATATAGTAGATTTTGTCTTAGTAAAATTGAGGAAGGAGAACTAACACAAAATGTAGTTTCTGTTTTAACATGAGTCACCCGAAATTTATTCTATTTTTCAGAAATTGACAAAACAGCCACAGTCCCATCCTTGACCTGATTTTGATTTATAGTGAGTGAAGACTCATTTTGGTATAAAGGGGTAAATGTTCTCTATAGGGGGGAGATTGCTTTCTTTTTACTGAATTCAAGATCAATAGCACCCTATCATCTCCATCTGTAGACATTCTTTCTTTAAATGATTAAAGTAATATTAATGACAGTGATAATGGTGATAATGATAATATCCCAGCAACTCTAATTTATTTCATTTCTTTTCCCAGGCCGCATTAGATTATAACTTTACCTTCCGCTGTTTATTCTGAGCAATCTTGTGAATCAGACCTTAAATTAAAATTAATCTTTTGGCATTTCTCACAAAGACTAATATTCAAGTAACTAAATTAACATTTCAACAGCTAAAGCTTCTATGTGGGCAGCATGAGCCAAACAACAGCAAAAATATTTCTGCTTACTAATTCAGTCATTTTAAAATGTTTTCTATGCATTCATATAGCGCATGGGATTAAATAAATTATTGAGTTCAACAGAGAGAATAATAAATAACAGTGACCTGTTATTGCATTTAAACTGCTTGGCTATTTTAACTTATTCAGAATGGTAGTATAAAACATAATAATAATGGAACAAGAGTGAACCAATTGATCATTTTCAACCTATCAGCTGTTGTTATTGCGGATATTTATGGATAGAGAACATTTACTTTAGACCTTTTTTTGAGTTCATATAGCCAGTGTAATTATTACAAGTAATTATTTTAATTACAGCAATGTAATTAATTTTCAACAATCAGAAATACAGTTATAGCATTCTGATAAAATAATATTTTAAAAAATCAGACATATAGAACTGGTTTATTTAATGGTTAAAGCATCAAGCTAAAAAACTAGAAAGTATGGTTGGCATTTTGTCTTACGCACCACATCAGTTGGGTGACCTTGGGCAAATTACTTTTTCTCAACTCTAGGAAGGAGGTAATGGCAACCACCTCTGAAAAACTTTGCCAAGTAAACTGCAGAGACATGTCAAGACAGTCTCCAGGAGGAAAAAACAACAACTGAAGGCACATACACAAAATAAATATTCATTATCAACATCCCACTTTATCAGATTCATGATTGAACAGACAAATTTTTATACTCCTGACTTTTATTTAATAATAATATTCATAAAACTTCCAAGGACATTTAAAGAATCCTTTTTAATACTATACATGCTCTTATTCTTTTTTCTTTTATTTTTGTACTTTATTCTTACCTAGCCAAACATAATCACCTTTTCCCCCTAGCCCATTATTCACTTGCACCATAAATGCAATTTACCTAAATACATGAGTTTGGGTTGAGTATTTTTTTACTTCAAGCAACAGTCAGTTTGAATTATCCTGAATTAATTGTTTCTTCTTAAAATCCTCAGAACTTGTAATACTCATATCCATCTCCAAAATATTTATTTATTCAATTTTTATGCTGCTCTTCTCCTTAGGCTCAGGGCGGCTTACATATGTTAGCAATAGCACTTTTTAACAGAACCAGCATATTGCCCCCACAATCCGGGTCCTCATTTTACCCACCTCAGAAGGATGGAAGCCTGAGTCAAACCTTGAGCTGGTGATGAGATTTGAACTGCTGAGCTGCAGATCTAGCAGTCAGCTTTAGTGGCCTGCAGTACAGCACTCTACCTGCTGCGCCACCCCGGCTCTGTATCTAAATAATGCTGTATTCTGTTTCTATAGTTTCTATAGACTAGAGATTGTAATAGCTGTAGATTGTTACAAAAAATATTATTGTTTTAACATGTCTGGTGTTTGTTTCTTCCTTCCTTCCTTCCTTCCTTCCTTCCTTCCTTCCATCCATCCATCCATCCATCCATCCATCCATCCATCCATCCATCCATTCATATGCTGCTCAACTCCTGAAGGACTCTGGGCAGCTTATAACAAGAAGCAACATCTAAAAAAGAGACACTTTAAAAGACAATTTAAAACCCTTTAATCATGTATATATATTGTGGCCAGATCTAGAAGATATGTCATTTGATCAATGGCCCCAGGACTTAAAGCTTTCCGGAAAGCTAGTAATGTGGGGGCAGTATGGATATCAGGAGGTAGCTGGTTCCAGAGATAGATCTTTGACATCATTCAAGCATCCTTATCCTTCTATCCTGTATTTTTCTACGAGAAGATTGATTTGCCTAATATGGTGTCTACATTATTCTTAAATGCAAAAAAAATAATAAAAAAATTAGAATATCACCTTGAACTCAGAAGCATCTATTTTATTCTCATTATTTTGATTGACAATGTATTTTTAGAATAGAATAGAACAGAATTCTTTATTGCCCAAGTGTGATTGAACACACAAGGAATTTGTCTTTGGTGCATATGCTCTCTAGTGTAGATAAAAGAAAATATTCATTTGTCAAGAATCATGAGGTACAACACTTAATGATTGTCATGAAGGGGTCAAATAAGCAATTAGGAAACAATCGATAATAAAAATATTTAGGACACAAGCAACAAGTTACTTGTTACAGAAATAAGTGGGAGGAGATGGGTGATAGGAATTATGTGAAAAAATTAGCAGTAATAGTTTTGCAGACTTATAACTACTTTGACAGTGTTGAGGGAATTATTTGTTTAGCAGAGTGATGGCATTTGAGAAAAAATTGTTCTGGTGTCTAGTTGTCTTGGTGTGTAGTGCTCTATAGTGACATTTTGAGGGTAGGAGTTGAAATAATTTATGTCCAAGATGCGAGGGGTCAGTAAATATTTTCACAGCCCTCTTTTTGACTTGTGCAGTCCTCAATGGAAGGCAGGTTGGCAGAAATTGTTTTTTCTGCAGTGGTTTTCTTTCAAACCTGCAGTAGAACACGTTCAGGTCATCAGCCAGTTGCTTGGGAAGGTGATTTGTTGTAACCAGTGATGTTTTTGAGAATTTTCCAAAGGTTTACTGGTTAATTTGTTGAGAACTGATTCTTCAGCTTTTCAGAGTAGTTTCTTTTTGCTGCTCTGATTTCTCTTGTTAATATATTTCTTGCTGAGGCCTGGGACAAAGCTGCAGCAGAGACTCTTGACCGAATTGCGCCATTGCGACCTCTCTGTGGCACTAGACCCCATGGTTCAACAAGGAGCTCCGGGAATTGAAACGCCAGAAGAGACATCTAGAGAAGCGATGGAGGAAGAGTAAGTCCGAATCCAATCGAACACTTGTAAGAGTTTTTATTAAGACTTACAAAGTGGCGCTCAAGGTGGCAAGATGCGCGTACCATGCCGCCTTGATTGCATCAGCAGAATCCCACCCGGCCACCCTGTTTAGGGTGACCCGCTCCCTTCTAAATCAAGGGGGAGTTGGGGAACCCTTGCAGGGTAGTGCCGAGGAATTTAACTCGTTTTTCACTGATAAAATCGCTCGGATCCAGGCGGACATTGACTCCAATTGCACAGCAGTATCGGCTGACGAGTCAGTCGAGGTGACTGGGGCTAAACATCTTGGTCCATCTGTCTGGGGAGAGTTTGACTTTTTGACACCTGATGAAGTGGACAAGGCCATTGGAGATGTGAGCTCCCTCTTGGTTGGTTTTGGCCAGCTGAGAGGTGACACAGAGCTGGGTCCAGGAGATTGTCAATGCCTCCTTGGGGAGGGCGTCCTTTCCGGCTCCTTATAAGGAGGCACTTGTGTGCCCCCTCCTCAAGAAGCCTTCCCTGGACCCAGCCATGATTAATAACTACCATCCAGTCTCCAACCTTCCCTTTATGGGGAAGGTTGTGGAGAAGGTGGTGGTGCTCCAACTCCAGCGGTCCTTGGAAGAAGCTGATTATCTAGGTCCTCAGCAGTCTGGATTCAGGCCCGGCTACAGCATGGAAACTGATTTGGTCGCATTGATGGATGATCTCTAGCGGGCCCGGGACAGGGGCTTGTCCTCTGTCCTGGTGCTTCTTGACCTCTCAGCGGCTTTCGATACCATCGATCATGGTATCCTTCTGCACTGGCTGGAGGGGTTGGGAGTGGGAGGCACTGTTCTTCAGTGGTTCTCTCCTATCTCTCCGGTTGGTCGCAGTCAGTGTTAGTGGGAGGTCAGAGGTCGACCTCTAGGTTTCTCCCTTGTGGGGTGCCTTAGGGGTCAGTCCTCCCCCCCTGCTATTTAATATCTCCATGAAATCGCTGGGTGAGATCATCCAAGGGCATGGGGTGAGGTATCATCAGTATGCTGATGATACCCAGTTATACATCTCCACCCCATGCCCAGTCAATGAAGCAGTGGAAGTGATGTGCTGGTGCCTGGAGGCTGTTGGGGCCAGGATGGGTGTCAACAAGCTCAAACTCAACCCAAACAAGACGGAGTGGCTGTGGGTCTTGCCTCCCAAGGATAATTCCATCTGTCCGTCCATCACCCTGGGGGGGAACTACTGACCCCCTCACAGAGGATTTGCAACTTGGGCATCCTCCTCGATCCACAGATGACATTGGAACATCATCTTTCAGCTGTGTCGAGGAGGGCATTTGCCCAGGTTCACCTGGTGCACCAGTTGCGGCCCTATTTGGACAGGGAATCATTGCTCACGGTCGCTCATGCCCTCATCACCTCGAGGTTCGATTACTGCAAAGGTGTCTACATGGAGCTACCTTTGAAAAGTGTTTGGAAACTTCAGATCATGCAGAATACGGCAGTGAGAGCCACTGTGGGGCTTCCTAGATTCACCCACGTTTCTACAACACTCTGTGGCCTGCACTGGCTGCTGATCAGTTTCTGGTCACAATTCAAAGTGTTGGTTATCACATTTAAAGCCCTACATGGCAATGGACCAGAGTACCTCTGGAACCACCTGCTACTGCACAAATCCCAGCGACTGATAAGGTCCCCCAGAGTTTGCCTTCTCCAGGTCCTGACGACTAAACAATGTTGTTTGGCGGGCCCCAGGGAAAGAGCCTTCTCTGTGGCAGCCCCGGCCCTCTGGAATCAACTCCCCCCAGAGATTAGAACTGCCCCCACCCTTCTTGTCTTTCGTAAATTACTCAAGACCCACCTTTACCGCCAGGCATGGGGGAGTTGAGACACCTTCCTCCAGGCTTTTTATATTTATGTTTTGTTTGTTTTTTAAAAAATATTATAGGTTTTTTTATATGCTTCTTTTTAATATTAGATTTGTTCCGCCATAATATTGTTTTTTACTATTGTTATGAGCTGCCCCGAGTCTCCAGAGAGGGGCAGCATACAAATCTAATAAATAATAATAATAATAATAATAATAATAATAATAATAATAATAATAATAATAAAAATAAAAATTTCTTGCCTGATTGCACAGCATTTTATCACCTTTTCTGTAGGCTTCCTCTTTGGAACGACATAATTGCTTAAGTTTAGCTGTGAACCAAGGTTTATTGTTACTATATATTTGCAAGTTCCTGGTCAGTATGCATAGGTCTTCACAGAAGCTGACATATTATGTTACAGTATCTGTGAGTTCATCCAGGTCTAAAGAGGAATCTTCAAAAATATTCCAGTCTGTGCAGTCAAAGCAAGCCTGTAACTTTAACTTTGCCTCTTCAGTCCAAGTCCTCACTGATTTAATTGTTGGTTTTGTGACTTTAAATCTTTGTAAGCAGGTACAAGGTGAATCATGCAATGATCAGAGTGGCCCACAGCTGCTCATGAAATGGAATTATAAGCATCTTTTAATGTTGTGTAGCAGTGGTCTAAGATATTCTTGCCTCTGGTGGGGCAATTGACATGCTGAAAGTATTTTGGTAGCTTTTCTCTTAAATTTGCCTTGTTTAAGTCTCCCAAAATAATGGCCAACCTCTATAATCTGATCAGCCAGAGTTCATAATGCCAATTTTACACACGTTTGTGGATGAATGTAAACTGCAAATATTAGGAATGAATTAATAATTCGAGGAAAATAAAATGATTTGCAGTTAATAAGTAAGCATTCCAAGTTTTCATCACAGAATTTTTTATTATAGTTATGTCCCGAGACCAGCTGTTCTTGATATATTTTTAACATTTAACAGTAATTCATATTTTTTCTGTCATATTTATTTATTATTTCAATTTCAAGTCTGTGTGACTACACAGTTCAGTTAAACTTAAAAAAATAAGAAAAAAACAATATATAACTGGAAAACTGAATCAAAAACATAAACAGGTGCTTAAGCACCAACCTAAGTCTAACTCTAGGACTGTGAGAATGCCCAGGCCTTTAATAATATGAGAAGTCTCAAAACAATGGGAATAATGTGGATCTCCAGGGTATAACACTAAATAGGGGCCATCACTGAGAAGTTATATATGCTGCATCTTGCAAGATGACACTACTTATCCAATATAATCCCACTCAATTTGTCATCAGACAGGTAGAAACATTCAGAGATAGACTATCCCTCAAACAGCCAGGCCTTTTTCCATGAAGGGCTTTGTAAGTGCAACCACCATCTTGAATTATGCTTGAAGTCTACTGCCACAATACACCAATTACTGCATACACTACTGTGTTCAGGATCAGCAGTAGTGGTAAAGGAAATTACAGTTGTTCAATTGTAAAGTAACCAGGACATGAATAACAGTCTGAAGGACTAATAAAGGAGAATATTTGTAGGTTGACACCAAGAACCCCTCATGTATGAAGGACTTCCAGATCCAGGAAAAGACACAACAGGACAACAGATAAACATGTGCAAAGTCCCCCTTTGTTATAGCTGTTACCTGCTCTTCAAGCAGGAGATCTGAATCAAGAGGACTCCTAGTTTGTGTATTAGTAGGAGCAATGAATTACATTGCAATTGGTATAGAATAGAATGGAATAGAATAGAATGGAACAGAACGGAACAGAACAGAACGAAATAGAATAGAATTCTTTATTGGCCAAGTGTGATTGGACACAAGGAATTTGTCTTGGTGCATGTGCTCTCAGTGTACATAAAAGAAAAAGATACATTTGTCAAGAATCATGTGGTACAACACTTAATGATTGTCACAGCAATGAAGAAACTATCAATATTAATAAAATCTTAGGATACAAGCAACAAGTTACAGTCATACAGTCCTAAGTGGGAGGAGAAGGATGATAGGAATGATGAGAAAACACTAGTAGAAATAGAAGTGCAGACAGTGAAAAGATTGACAGTGTTGAGGGAACACTGTTCTCGTGTCTAGTTGTCTTGGTGTGCAGTGCTCTGTAGCGATGTTTTAAGAGTAGGATGTGATGGGTCAGTAAATATTTTCACAGCCCTATTTTTTATTCATGCAGTATACAGGTCCTCAATGGAAGGCAGGATGGCAGCAATTGTTTTTTCTGCAGTTCTGATTATCCTCTGAAGTCTGTGTTGGTCTTGTTGGGTTGCAGAACCAAACCAGACAGTTATAGAGGTGCAGATGACAGACTCAATTATTTCTCTGTAGAATTGTATCAACAGCTCCTTGGGCAGTTTGAGCTTCTTGAGTTGGCACAGAAAGAACATTCTTTGTTGTGCTTTTTGATGAGGTTTTTGATGTTAGGTGACCATTTTAGGTCTTGAGATATGATAGAACCTAGAAATTTGAAGATCTCTACTGTTGATACTGTGTTGTCTAGTATTGTGAGAGGTGGAAGGATGGGTTTCTCCTAAGGTCTGCCATCATTTCTACGGTTTTGAGTGTGTTCAGTTCTAGATTGTTCCGGTCACACCACAAGGTTAGTTGTTCAACCTCCTGTCTATATGCGGATTCATCGTCTCGAATGAGTCCGATTACTGTTGTATCATCTGCAAACTTCAGTAGTTTAACAGATGGATCGTTTGAGATGCAGTCGTTGGAGTGTAGAGAGAAGAGAAGTGGTGAGAGTACACAGCCTTGGGGGGGACCTGTGCTAATTGTACATGTATCAGATGTGATTTTTCCTAGCTTCACCTGCTGATTCCTGTCTGTTAGGAAGCTTGTGATCCACTTACAAATGTGTTCAGGTACCGCTAGCTTATTTAGTTTGCTTAAGAGAATGTCCAATATGATCGTGCTGAATGCTGAACTGAAGTCTACAAAGAGGACCCTAGCATAGGTCATTGGAGATTCAAGATGTTGTAGGATGTAGTGTAGAGCCATATTAACAACATCATCTATTGATCTATTTGCTCGGTATGCAAATTGTAGGGGGTCTAAGTGGATCCGTGAAGGTTTTCAAGTGGAACATCACTAGCCTTAATATAGTATAATGATATTAATCCTCTTTCCCTTTGCTTAATATTTACGGTAATTTTTACACTTACAATTTGTATATTTTATGAAAAATGTTGAAACAGAAGTATTTAAATGAAGCATATTTAAAACCATAAGAGACTTTATGCAATCTAGGCTCTTCATATACTGTTTATTGCGGCCAACAGTGTTTGTCTTTTATCTAAATGTTGTTCACTATTGACAAAAGCTATATTGACAAATAGCTTTTTCAAAATAAGAAGTATAGTAATTTGCTCCTCTTTTGATTCTACCATCTGTTGCCACTATCCATTAATCAGAGTTAGAGAACCCTCAATCTGAGTTTTAAAGGCTTCTTAGGCTACAGATTTTAGTATTCTTACTTGGTTTATGTTGCTCAGAGATGACATATCTCCAGAGTGAATTGTTTCTGTTGTATATTGCCATACTTCTAACTTATCAGGACAGATATTTCATGGAAGAAAAGGGAGATACCCACAATAATTTCATAGAATAATGACACTTTGTTTCCACCATCAAACTTTGACCACACTGTTTATTTTTTTCTATTGGAACAAGTTCAAGACAATTCATAAATTAAGAGTAAACGTATATTTTCAATACAGGATTTAGATTTGAGATAAAACAATTATATTATTACAATTTTTTTTTGTTATTTTCCATGCTCATTAAGTGCATTATTCTTTATTTCTTGATTACATTCTTAGGAATGTAATTGAAATTAAGTCATAGTAATTTTTCCAATCAATAATAACAAAGTTAATATCAATGACCATCCCCAACTAATATTTTTTATTATTTTATTCACAAAAGATAGTAATACACAGCAAACCAGATTTATATGCTAGATTTTGTATCACAGTATCACAAGTGAAACATTTCCCAAACATCTAGGATTGAGTGATGTATTTTCGTATGATGCACATAGATCCAAGTATGATGGCCTTTTGCAAGTGACAGATCGTGATTTTGTCAATGTTTATTGTTTTGAAATGCTGGCTGAGGTCTTTTGGGACAGCACCCAGGGTGCCGATTACCACTGGGAATACCTATACTGGTTTCTGCCAGAGTCGTGGTAGTTTGATTTTAAGATCCTGATATCGGCTAAGTTTTTCTTGTTGTTTTTCATCAATTGGCTGTCACCTGATATACCAACATCAATGATCCACACTTTTCTCTTTTCCACAATCATGATCTCTGGTGTATTGTGTTCCAAAACCTTGTCAGTTTGAATTCAAAAGTACCAAAGTATTTTGGCATATTTGTTCTCAACTACTTTTTCAGGTTTTTGATCCCACCAGTTCTTACCACTGGTAGGTGGTTGTTGTGGCACAGGTTCCAATGAAGTATCTGGGTCACATTCTGCTGTTGCTAGGGACATGACACCCCTTTATCCTATGGGGCGCATGCATAGTCTTCTAAATACGCTGGTCTCCGGCGGACATGCCCCGAATGGCAGGGCGACCCATCACAACCAACAGCAGAGCCAGTCGGGACCCCTCCCTCTTTAAGTCCATTCCCACCAGGTGAGGCCTCTCGGTGAGGAACGGGCAACCCTGTAATTCCAGCCTCGTTGCTTGGGTAACTACTTTCCAGTGGGCTATTCAGAAATTGCGGTTGATAAAATCCTGGTAGCAGGCCTGCGGGGTCAACCTTGGACTCATTCTCAACGGAACTGGACTCATGGCTAGGTTTCTCCGTTTCCATGGATGCAGAAACCCTGGCCCTTAGATGATCTATGTGGCAATGCCACTCTTTACCGTTGGATAACAGTACAGTATAAGCGCGGGCCCCCCGGGTGTTAACAATAGTACCTGCTATCCATCAAGGGGAACTTACAAAGTTTTGGGCATACACATTGTCTCCTATCTTAAAACTACATGTAGTTGGTTCTGGAGAGCTTAGCACAGGGGTGGAATATAGCGGATGGAGCCTATCCAGTACAATTCTTAGTTTCCAGCCCATTAGTAACTCTGAAGGGGCCTTCATTGTTGTTACGCATGGAGTAGAGTGCTGTGCTAACAACAACTCGTCCACCCTCTCCTGCAAGGTTCCCTGTGTAATTTTGCATAACGTTTCCTTTGTACTGCACACCATTCATTCGACCATTCCATTACTGGCAGGGTGACAGGGGGCTGTCCTTGCATGTCTTATTCCCAACCCTGTCAGGTAGTGATAACAATCAATTACCTTCTTAAGATAGAGCAGTTTTTTGCAGTTCTGATGGTGTTATTTCAGGAAGCTGCATTTTCTTGATGTATTTTATAGAAATCTTGAACATGGTACCAAGTTCCTGGTGACAATGGGTATCACTCTTAGTGTTTCATCCAAAATCACGTAGTTTTGATGGTAAGGTTGTGATATTTTGTGATTTTTTTTCTTTAACTCTGGCATCCTTTGGTGTTGTGAATGCTCCTTGTCCAACTCTGGTAATGAAAGATTCTGAGGAGGATGAGCCAGGCCCAATATGGTACCCTACGCCAGTAGTGTTGCCAGCTGATGCAGAGAGTGAGAGTGAGGGAGAAATAGACCTGGATGAAACTGAAGGACCACTAGAAGTGGCAGATATGCCAATAACTGTAGAGTCTGATTAAGAGGAGGAGAAGGAAGAGCAGGATGCCCACTTTCTAGATGCCCACTATTTAATCTCTCATCCAGCTGTTTTTCCTTAAATTCTGCCTTTATTTCTGTTGTTTTTATAATGTTCTCCGTTTTCACAGCCTGCAGCAATTTTTTTGTATTTTGGTTCACATAATCATTTAAACTTCATTTTTCTTCTTCTACAGTTTGATGGATTTGCAGTAGCCCTCTGCCCGCTATTTTTCTTTCTCAGGTACAATCTGTTGATGTCACTTTGTGGATGTAAAGTGTGATACAAAAGGTTTACACATTTTCTGGTCCAGATTTTCCAGTTTAGCCAAATCCAGTTGATTATTCCATCTGGGTAGTATATACCTGGAATTGCCCATGTACTAATGGTTTTGATTATGTTTCTAGCATTCACCTTTGATTTTAATATTTTGCAGACCATCCTGATGTATTCCTTTAGCATTGTCCATTCAAGAAGCTATCTGCTTCCAATATGCCTAGGTATTTGTAACCATCATCCTTTACTAATACTTTCCTTATGCTTCCATTTCCCACTTCTATTCCTTTTATTTTATTTTATTTTTCATTTTGCCTCACTGCATGGACAATATAGCATGTTTTTCAAGTCCACAGTTCATTTTGATGTTGCTGCTGAACAGCTGAACTGTGTTGAGTATTGATTCAAGTTCTGGGAGGTCTGAGATTTTGAGGATCTTAACTTTTCCCAGCATTGCACTTTTTTGAACAGAAAAAGTGATTTCTTTCTCCCTCCCTCATCTCTCCCTTTCTCCCATCTCTCTCCCTTTATCTATCTCTCTGCTGAGGAATGATTGCCACCACTGGTAGAGACTTCTCTTTGGGTGACCCTCCCCTTCTCCTGACTCCCTGGCTGGCTGTGGTGGAGGGGAGATGCTGCTCAAGTGAGCACCAAAGTGCAGAAAAGGCACATATGGAGGGTGGGTAGCCACTCACTTAAGGAGGGTCTTTGGACATGGCTTGTCTCCTGCCTTAAGAATTAAGCCATTGCCTTGCCATGTTCCATTCCTCCTGGCAGCTCTTTGGCTAAACGGGGAAGGTGTAATGTCCAGGCTGAAGCAGCTTTAAGTGAAGGGTGCCTTACATGCGTATCTGGCATGAAGGGAGGTACAGGGCTGTTCTCTCCTGCTCTAAGGATCCAGCCATTGCCTAGCCATGACCTCCCCCACCTGCATGAAAGAAGGAGAAGGAGGAGGGTCACCGGAGTGTTAATGCAGGAGTGAAGGCAGCCTTCACTCCCTGCCACTTCAGACTGGACTTATGCCCTGCTCAGCTGAGGAACTGTGCAGGGGGAGAGGGGAACAACAAGGCAATGGCCACATTCTTAGGGCAGGAGAGAAGCCTCATCCAAAGGCCCTCCTTAAGTGAGCAGCTGTCCATCCTCCACGGGCGCCTTTGCTGCGGTGTGGTGCTCACTTGAGAATAGTCTCCCTGTATGTGCGCTCTCTCCTAGCCCTGCCACAGCCAGTCTGTGAGGCACAAGAGTGGGAGGAGAGAGGGAAGCCTTCATAAGGTTCAGGAGGGAATAAGGTTCAGGAGGGAAGTGTTTTTAATAGGAAAGTGAACACAAGAACAAGGGGGCACAATCTGAGGATAGTTGGGGAAAGATCAGAAGCAATGTGAGAAAATATTATTTTACTAAAAGAGTAGTAGATGCTTGGAACAAACTTCCAGCAGATGTGGTTGGTAAATCCACAGTAACTGAATTTAAACATGCCTGGGATAAACATATATCCATCCTAAGATGGAAATACAGGAAACAGTATAAGTGCAGAATACATGGGCCATGAGGTCTTTTTCTGCTGTCAATCTTCTATGCTTCTACGTTTCTAAGCCTCACTGGGGTGGGATTGTTCCTCAACCAGCACTGGAGAATCAGCTGCAGCTGCTTCTCCATTCCTTCCATCACCCTTACTTTCTCAGGCCAGGTGAGGGAGGGAAGGGTGAGGGGTGGGGCTAGCCAGTAATGGGACAGGGAGCCACAGGAGAGGGCCCAAAGAGCTGACTGTGGATGTTCTGACCTAGGCTTCCTAATAAATAATAACACACAAATGGAGTTTATTATAACGGCTGTGAATTATGTTCATTCCCACTGTAATAAGTCCCAAACAATGTTAATGAGTCTGACAGAAGTCTTTTGGAAGAACACCACCCTTTATCTCTCTTGACACACTGCCAAAGACCTAATTGGCAAGGAACTTTGCAAGGCCAAACAGAAACAACAGAATCGGAACTGTTAATGCTGAGGCACAAATTGAACAAAATTGCTTCCTGCAATGAGCACATACACTTTTGCTCCACTTTGCTCCACTTTTATAGCATATGGGAAGGGGCCAATCATCTCCAAGCCTTGCTCTTGAGTAGTCCTTTTCCTCCCTAACTGTTCTTGCCTTCTGGCTGCTCTGCGCATGTGAGTTTTGGAAACAGGTTCCCCCTGTTCCTCTTTCTCGCTCATGTCAGCCTCAGGAGGCTCTGGAGTTAGCACAGTCCTCCCAGATGGCCTGGGCTGGATCTCTGCCTCTGGCACTGAGCTTTCTCAAGACTGGCCCATGTTCTTCCTCATCCTCTTCTCTATCTGACTCTGATGCCAGCTCTGCAGGACCACAACTGTGGTTCCAGAGTCGTGGGTTGCTGACCCCTGCTCTAATTTTGGAACCACTCCATGTTTCTGGGATTAAATGTAAACTTTTTGGTACTTACACAGCTTCCTAATTCATGGACAGAATTTATAAATGATGCAAGGCAATAAATGATGTAAGGCAACTTTATCTATTGACCTTGAACTGTTCATTCAAGATCAATAGATAAAATTGCCTTGCATCAATTATTCCAGTAATTTCTGCAGGAGAAACCCTATTACTTTCTCAGCAAAAGGATCCCAGAGAGGGCTATACAAATGTGATCGTTGATTGGGTGGTTGGTTGGATAAACACATACTTATTATCTATCTATAATCTATGGTAGATTTATATCAATAAAATAGACAGATGAATTAATTTTACTCTGTGTAAGTTTCCCCCCCTTTTTTCCTTTTTTATTTTTTCTCTCTTCTTATTTTCTTTTTGCATATTAAGCTATATAAATTAAATGTAAAAATTCAATAGCAATCACTTGTTTATACATTTTTGGTATTTTTTGCCAATTAGAGTACAATATTACTTGCAGTAGTCTCAGATTGAATTCAAACACATAAATTTCCTTATTAAGATAGAATCATTATCCATTATCATTTTAGATTACTATTTTGAAAACAAGCAAGAGGAACATATCCAAACTTCACTTTACATTTTTACTTTCAGGTGGACAACATTAATATGTACTAATTTGTAAATTTGTAACTTGTTTCTTAAATTGTAAAAATATGATTTTCTTTATTAAGTATCTTATGTTATATTTCCATTGCTAAGTACATTTTGCTTAGTTGATAGAAAGCATAGGGAATCTGCTCAACCTAGGTGTCTTTCATTTGTCCTATTCCAGAGTGTTATTCTATCTGGCATATTAGCTCTGCATGACTTGTCTCAAATGCACATGGGGAACTATAAATCCATCAAAATACAATAAGAGAAGATGATGACACTGCAATTAAAGCTTTAATTTATAAGATAGGATGTATTCTCAGGGAAACTCTTTGTCCTAGAGTGCAGTAAAGAAATTTATTTTTATTACCAATGAATAAATGAAGATGACTGCATTTTAAAGTGGAGCCTTTTAAGAAACCAAAAGCTTTATGTTTCTGACCACATGCTTAAACCAAAGTTGCTTAAAGCATTATGTTCTCCCTGAACTTTTGTTCTATGCACTTTATGGAATTTGAAATGGCTACATTTATATATTTTTCTATACTAGAAAATATAATATAATAGACTAGAATACAATAGAATAGAACTGAACAGAACAGAACAAAACATTTTATTGGCTATGTATGATTGGACACAATTTGTCTTGGTGCATATGCTCTCAGTGTACATAAAAGATGCGTTCATCAAGAATCATAAGGTACACCACTTAATGATAGTCTAGATACAAATAAGCAATAAAATTATATTAGGAACCAGTGTTGAAGGAATTATTTGTTTAGCAGAATTATCACATTTGGAAAAAAACTATTCTTGTGTCTAGTTGTTCTGGTGTGCAGTGCTCTATAGCATCACTTTGTGAGTTGTAGTTGAAACAGTTTGTGTCCAGGATGTGAGGAGTATCTAAATATTTTCACAGCCCTCTTTTTGACTTGTGCAGTTTACAGCTCCCCAATGGAAAACAGGTTGGTAGCAATTGTTTATTCTGCAGTTCTGATTATCCTCTGAAGTCTGTGTCTGTCTTGTTGGGTTATAGAACCAAACCAGACAGTTATAGAAGTGCAGGTGACAGACTCAATAATTCCTCTGTAGAACTGTATCAGCAGCTCCTTATGCAGCTTGAGCTTTCTGAGTTGGCGCAGAAAGAACATTCTTTGTTGTGCTTTTCTGATGATGTTTTTGATGTTAGGTGACCATTTTAGATCTTGTCATATGATAGAACCTAGAAATTTGAAGGTCTCTGCTGTTGATACTGTGTTGTGTTGTCTAGTATTGTAAGAGATGGAAGTATGGGTGGGTTTCTCCTAAAGTGTTCGGAGAGGGGTGGCATACAAATCTAATAAATACAAATACAAAGTCTACCATAATTTCTATAAGTGTATTCAGTTCTAGATTGTTCCGGACACACCACAAGGTTAGATGTTCAACCTCTTGTCTGTATGTGGATTCATCATTTATTTCTTTTATATTTTAGTCACTGAACAAGAAAGCAAATTCACTTATATTCTAGCAATATTTCATAAATGTGTGTAGTAACAAAAGGTACCAATATAAAAATGTGTAAGAAAAAATAATTAGTTGTCCAGTTGCCTCTTTTATGTCTGTGTACTCTTACCACTTCCCTTCTCTCTATACACCAATGATTGCATCTCAAATGATCCATCTGTTAAACTACTGAAGTTTGCAGACGATACAACAATGATTGGTCTCATTTGAGACAATGATGAAACCGCATACAGACAACTAGCCTTGTGGTGTGACCAGAACAATCTAGAATTGAACACACTCAAAACCATAAAAATGGCGATAGACTTTAGGAGAAACCCTCCCATTTTACCACTTCTCACAATGCTGGACAACACAGTATCAACAGTAGAGACCTTCTAATTTCTTGGTTCTATCGTATCTCGGGACCTAAAATGGTCACCTAACATAAAAGAAATCATCAAAAAAGCACAACAAAGGATGTTCTTTCTGTGCCAACTCAGGAAGCTCAAACTGCCCAAGGGGTTGCTGATACAGTTCTATAGAGGAATCATTGAGTCTGTCATCTGCACCTCTATAACTGTCTGGTTTGATTCTGCAACCCAACAGAACCGTCAAAGACTTCAGAGGATAATCAGAACTGCAGAAAAAACAATTGCTGCAAACCTGTCTTCCATTGAGGACCTGTATACTGCATGAGTCAAAAAGAGGGTGGTGAAAATATTTACTGACCCATCACATCCTGGACACAAATTGTTTCAACGCCTACCCTCAAAACGTCGCTACAGAGCACTGCACACCAAGACAACTAGACACAAGAACAGTTTTTTCCCAAACGCCATCACTCTACTAAACAAATAATTCCCTCAACACTGTCAAACCTTTCACTGTCTGCACTTCTATTTCTCCTAGTGTTTTCTCATCATTCCTGTCACCCATTTCCTCCCACTTAGGACTGTATGACTGTAACTTGTTTCTTGTATTCTTAAGATTTTTATTAATATTGTTTCCTCATTGCTTATTTGACCCCTATGACAATCATTGTTGTACCTCATGATTCTTGACAAATGAATATTTTATTTTATGTACACTGAGAGCATATGCACCAAAGACAAATTCCTTGTGTGTCCAATCACACTTGGCCAATAAAGAATTCTATTCTATTCTATTCTACTCTATTCTACTGTATTGTATTCTACTCTATTCTATTCTTGCACACAATGAAATGGTTATCTTCTATACATATGACAGAAAACAATGCCACACACTGAGACATTTCAAAAGATCTTTGAGAAATGGGGAAAAAGTTACAATAACATCAGTGGAATGCAGCCTATGCTGTGCAAATGCAGTTTAAAACAGATCTGAAACAGAAGTTAAGGAAGATTAAATAATAATAATAATAATAATAATAATAATAATAATAATATTTATTATATTTGTATGCCGCCCCTCTCCCTAGACTCCGTAGACTCAGATTGAAGAATTTACAGCATAACTGAGTAGAGAAATAATTCAAAATTAAGTTAGGGTGGAAATTTTGGAAAACAAAGCACATGCAATAAATGGAAGATATAAAGATGATGTGGATTAATAAACTTCTAATTAATAAACTACTACTGAGTTTACAAAGAAAAGAAAGGATTTATAGAAAAGCGGTGAAAAGAGTAGGAAAGGGTTGTTGAAGCCTTAATTTTTCTATTTTTAGGATGAACAAAAGAAGATATGGATGAAGATTCATTTCATTCTAAGCCTACAACTACATTTCAATGTCAAGTTAAGGATTAACAATATCAAAATATCAATTACTAGATCAGCTGGCTTTTTCCTTTTTGTATCTTTAACTGATGGTGTCCATAACATAAACTTCCTAACTGTACCAATTGAAGCCAGCCTTGGAGGAAAGAGTTGAACCACCAAAAAATTTCCTAAGGAACCCCCAAAGTACAACCTTGTTGATGGTATGGGAAGCCAACAAGTAGTCAAGAAGAGTAAGGATGAATGCATCACCTCCATCCTACTACTGCCAGAGATCATGTAGATGAGTGATCAGTGTTGCATCTTTCCCATATCTAACTCTAAAACCAGACTTAAATGGGTAGAGATAAAACATTTCATACAGGACCCTCTGGAGTTTCAATGCTATCACCTTCTCAACCACTTTCCCTAAAAAATGAAGGTGAAAGATTGGCTGAAAATTATTGAGCCACGGTGGCACAGTGGTTAGAATGTAGTACTTTTACTGACTGCTGGCTGACTGCAATTTGGCAGTTCTAATCTCACCTGGTTCAAGGTTGACTCAGCCTTCCATCCTTCTGAGGCTTGTAAAAATGAGGACTCAGATTGTAGGGGGCAATATACTGTAAACTGCTGAGAGGGGGCTGTAAAAGTACTGAAGTAGTATATAAGTCTAAGTGCTATTGCTAACATGAGTCTTGGCATGTAAAGTGGCAATGGCTGCTGAGACTGGACGGGGGTTGGGACTGCAGATTCATGGAGTATAGGATGCCTCAAAGCACAAACAAGGGAGGGGGAGATATTTGAATGGGTGGGGCAGATGGAAAGAGTCACTTATGTTACTGAGGCTCACGATTGGGAAGGGCCAAAACCATGTTTGGTTTTATGCAGATTCTTATATAATGACTGGTAAAATTTACTTAGCAATTGGGGATTGCCAGGATTGAGAACACATGTACTAAGATGACCTGTTGCTTTATGATGACATCACTCAGTGTCCAAAATTCTGGTCCTGATTGTGGTTGTAAGTTGGCAGCTATCTATAACTTCAGTGACAAAGAAATAAGACATGAACACATTTCCATTGTAATGAGGAAGAACTACTATAGACACTGTCAGTCATGGTGCTGCTTTGCTCCTAATTATTGTTCTTTCCTATCAATTCCTTGAATATGTTTTTTCATGAACAAAAACTCCAGGATTAATTGAAGAATACCAGTATTTGGAATAGGAAAGTTAAATAAAGAAGCAGCTTCTAAAACACAAAACATATCACTCAACAACACAAACGTAATTTCCAAAGCATTCATTCAGTTTCAAAATTGCTACAAAGTATCTTTGATTAGTTTCAAATCCAAACCAAATCCAAACTAAATTACCATTGCTAATTATACTTCATTTTATTTCACATGAAAAAGGTTAATCATATCAAAATTACTATTTACTTTTTGTTCAATAAATTCCTTTTGCTTCAGTTATATACTATTTGTTTTATATTATGTTATTTTAATTCCACTGTTTGAATAGAATGTATTATGCATGAGAACAAATATTTTTTGGCAGTCGTAGTTTTAAAACTGAACCAATGATATGATTCTACTTAATTTAGTCATGGAATTTTCATTGTAATTTAAGTGGCAATTTGTCCTCCCCTTAATTTCATAAAATTCTGCATTAAAAAGCTCTTAAACCAATGATTTCACTATCATACAAGTAATCCTTGTTTAGTGATCACAATTGGAATCAGCAACTTTAGAGCTAAGAGACACAGTACAAGTGATAGTAAATTCATTCTTGATTGTGTGTGTGTGTGTGGGGGGGGTTTGTTACTCCTTTTAAAAGAAGCTGTTGCTGGACCTCACAATGCATTACAGCCCTCTCTAAGCAGTTTACAGAGTCAGCATATTACCCCCCAACAATTTGGCTCCTCGTTTTAGCAACCTGGGAAGGAGGGAAGGCTGAGTCAACCTTGAACCTGGTGAAATTCAAATTGCCAAATTGTAGTCAGGCATACTTCTGGCAGTCAGCAGAAGTAACCTGCAGTACTGCATTCAAACTACTGCCCCACTGCAGCGCAGTAACCCATTTATTTTATGTTACCCAGTTCACCACCATTCCATTTGAACTTCACCAGTGCACACTTTCTGAATCATCACCCTTCTTTGCCCATGTTGCATCTTAAGCACTCACGTATCTATTCCTAGCCAGCATCACTGTGCAATCCTTCAATCCTTGCCCTACATGGCAGAAGCTATCTTGGTTTCTGGCCTTGGATTTATAATTTCCTGATGGCTTCCATACTGATTGTCTCCCTCTATGAGTAAAGCAATCAGGGAAGGAGGGGAGAAGGAAGGAAGGAAGGTTTATGATCGTCTCTGCAAGTTCCCACAAGAACATTTAATGGAGAAACCAGCAAGAAGTCAGAAATCAGAAATCACTCCCAATCCTGCTATTATTATTTTTTGGCCACCCATGGTCACTTTATATGCCTGTTTAGCTGGAAAATATCTCTTAAACAATAACAGGGCACACATTGTTTAAAACAACAGTGTTGATAGATATGGCGGTGCCAGGTGAAAGCAACATTAGGAGAGTATGAGAGGTTGGAGAAATAAAAATTGGAGAGGTTGTGAAAAGTATAGGCCAAAGTGGTACCAGTGATGTTTAGGAGCACTTGGATATGTGATTCCCATGCTGGGAGAGTGGTTTCAAAAGATCCCAGGAGAGATAACATACTCTCTGTTCAAAAAAGTGCAATGCTGGAACAGTTAAGATATTCAAAATCCCAGACCCCTGGTAAAGATTTTAAGTTTATGGAAGATTTTTGCCAACCATAAAAATTAGAAGGGAAAATATTATATTTCCACTCTTATTTAACATAGCCTATATTATCACAAGCCTATGTTTGTCAACACATACATTTGAACTTTATGCCAATATTGACATCCCTTATTTCTTCATTTGGACCTTTGTAATGAGAACATTAGGTGGAAAGAGTACTACTACTACTACTACTACTACTACTACTATTATTATTATTATTATTATTAGTAGTAGTAGTAGTAGTAGTATGCCACCCCTCTCCGAAGACTCTGTCTGCTATATTGTTGGAAAATATCAACAATATTATAATTATAATTTCTATAATTATAATTTCTGTCTTCTGGAACCACAGTGCTTACTTCAATGATATTTGAAAACAAGTAAGATTTTCTCTATTTGCCTTATTTTCATAAGAACTAAGGAGAAATTTCCTGACAGTTGGAACAATTAATCAATGGAACAATTTGCTCCAGAGGTTGTAAAGGCTCTAACGCTGGAAGTTCTTAATAAGAGATTGGATAACCATTTGTCTGAAATAGTGTAGGGCCATGATGATGAACCTATGGCACGTGTGCCACAGGTGGCATGTAGAGTCATTGTCCTAGCTCAGATCCAGTGCAGATATGTGTGCTGATTTTTGGCTCTTACAGAGACTTGGGGGGGGGGGGGAAACACATTTTTGGCTTCTGGAGCGCTTCCGGGGAATGGGGAAGGGCATTTTCAACTTCCTCAAGCTCCAGGTGGCAGCGAAGCTTTGGGGAGGTCATGCGCACATGCGCAGGGGGTGGGGCATGGGGGATTGAATTATGGGTGTGTGCATGCAGGCACTTGTGATAGTACATCCCTGTGCATTTTTGGCATCTGAGGAAAAAAAGGTTTGCCATCCCTGGTGTAGGGTATCCTTTCTAAGCAGGTGGTTGGACTAGAAGGCCTTCAAGGTCCCTTCCAACTTTTATTCTGCTCTGCTCTCTGCTTTGCTCCGCTCCGCTCTGTTCTGATCCGTTCCATTCCATTCCATTCTATTCATTCGCTGTCAGAGTGGAAATTCTTGAGATGAATTGTAATCATAGAAGTTTAAATGATAATAAATGTAATTAATATCCCATAAGAATGTTTTATTATGACTTCATTTATGCTTGTGACACCTGCACAGTTTGCATGATTAATTTATGAACCCTAATATGTTTGTGGATTTAATGGACCTGATGATGATTGCTCTAGTGATGATTCTGATCCTTTAGTTGGAATGAATGTACAATTAATTTTATTTTTGAATATTAAGACAAAATCTTAGTGAGGCACGTTCACTAATTTTAAATGTATTAATATGTTTTGGATGGAGTATTAACCTTATAAATCTAATGGTTGATTGGAGGATTATGAATCATTAATTTGGGATCAACCATCAGCGGCCACATATATAGATTTTCTCCCAGAAAATCTATCCCCAACCTGATTCTCCAGAATAATGCAGAGTACCACTATAGATACCAGACTAAATCTTCAGATAACATTTCTTTTTTTAAAAGTTTTTAATTTTCCCCCCACATAGATACATACAAATGTCAATGCATATACCTTACAAACATATCAAAAACAATACCTTAATACAGTGGTACCTCTACTTAAGAACGCCTCTACTTAATAACCTTTCTAGATAAGAACCAGATGCTCAAGATTTTTTTGCCTCTACTTAAGAACCCAAGTCCGGAAAAATTTCCCAGGAAATTTAAGAGCTGCATGAATGTCCAGCCAGTTTTTTGCCATTTCCCCTTTAATCCCGGCCATCTCAGGCTTTTCTGGGCTGCCAGAGGAGCCTTTCGGTGATGTTTAAGGAGGTTTTTTTTTGTTTCTATACATGATCACCACACGTGGTAAAAAGATCCTGGTATCTGTTGACATTTCCAACATTTTATATCTTATCCTTAAACATTTTAGCATTTTTTTCTGGTAACGTGTGCAACTTGTAAAACATTTTATATAAATTTTATTTAAAAGTAGTTGACATGGTTGTTTTATAATTCCTTTCCCAGAGTTTCTCCCATATATGTAACTCTATTGAGTACCCAAAGTTTTGTGCCCATTTAATCATAGTAACTTTAACTTGTTCAAATTCAAAATCTACATGTAACAATTTCTTAATGAAGTTTCCATCTACTCCTAACAAAATTTCACCCAATTCAGTCTTTTCAACATAATATTTTCTGCCTTATTGTCTTTTTCATATTTCATCTTAACTTGTAGTTTCGTATTCCAATCCATTATAATTCCTTGTTCTTCTAGTTCCTGGCTTAATTCCAACCTACTTTCATCTGTCAGAATGTCTTTATATCTTGGTATAATTTGCCAGTCCACAAGATTTGCATGTATTAATGCTTTTGTTGTCAATATCTAACTAGATACACTCATATAGTATCCCCCCCTTTTTTTAACCATACTAAGCATAATGAATTCCTAATAAAGTTGTGAAATTATTGTGAGTGCTCCTTGTCCACCTCAGGTCATGTCAGATTCTGAGGATGATGAGCCAGGCCCTCTGGATACCCTGGGCCAGGGGGGTTGCCAGCTGATGCAGAGAGTGAGAGTAAGGGAGAAAGTGACTTGAGTAAACTCGAGGAACCACTAGAGGGGGCTGATACAACAATGGGGGAGTGGTCCCAGTCAGAGGGTGAGGAAGACATTAGAGTGGATAAACAGTGGATAGATCCTCACTATAGGAGATTGCTGAGAAGGCAAGAGGAGTTGCATAGTAAAAGGTATTAGCTTACAGCCTTAGCCTCTTTGGGGTGTGATATCACTTCCAGGCAGTATAAAAGCAAAGGATGTTGGGAAATTGGGTGTGGGGTTTCAACGCCATTCAATGGAAGAGGTTTTAGAGTGGGGGTGTGCTTGAGAGAGTTTTCAAAACCATGATTTCTGCCTCAGAAAAAGACATTATCTGCTAGATGATTTTTGCCCGGGATTTTGGTGAGCTGATTCATATTTTTGAATGATAAATAGACTTTGTTATGTAAGAAATGCCATTTAGGCTGAGTTCGGTGCCTTTCCCAGACCTTACTGATGCTTTATTCAGGACAGAGAATTAATTCACCTTTTTCTTTGCCATTTAAATCTGCTTTTCACTGGCTGTGCTTTTATCAATAAAGAGTGTGATTTTACCATCAATAAGGGACTTTTTGAGTCAGCAGGTTCACTTCAAGGGCCGTGCATAGAACAGAAATAACTATGTATTTTATTTCTTCCATATCTTATAAAGGTATACCAACCTATCTGCAAATCATGTCCTTTCAGAGTCAAAAGTCTTTTATTTCTTAGAAGAATCCATTCCCTCATCCATATCAAAACTGCTTCATGATAGTATTTCTCCCAATTCAGCATTCCAAATCCACCTCTAATCCTAGCGTCTTGAAGTAGTTTTAAACTTATTCTAGATCTTTTCCCTTGCCAAACAAATTTTGAAATCATTATATTAATTTCTTTACAATATGTTTTTGTCTATTTTTATGGGAATTGTTGAGAACATAAATAATAATCGAGGTAATATGTTCCTTTTAATCAAGGCAATTCTATCCATCAATGATATGTGTAGATTTTGCCAATTATCCAAATCTTTCCCTATTTGTTTTTAAATTTTTACATAATTATCTTCTTTGATTATCATACACTTTGCTGACAGTTCAATCCCTATATATCATACTTTCTTTGCAATATGTACATTTAACATTTCAACTAATTCTTTTTTGAGGGTGGGTGGGGGTGGTTTCTGTCATATTTTTGACTAAAACATTAATCTTGTCTTTGTTAATTTTTAAACCAGCTCCTTCAACATATCTCTCTGTTGAAGTAATTTTGGACCCATCTCAATTGGATCCTCCAAAATGAACACCAAATCATCAGCAAAAGCCTGTAGTTTATATTCTTCTTTTTTAAAATTTGGATTTCCTTTATTTCTTTATCTTGTCTTATATTTCTAGTCAAAACTTCTAGAGTTAGTATAAGCAATAACAGTGATAAAGGGCATCCTTATCTCGTTCCTTTCATAAAGTCAATATTTCTGAAGCATTATAGAAAGAGCCTAATCACTTGTGTATGTGAGAACATTGGCACATTTATTATATAGTTCCCCAATTCTTTTATATTAGATTGATGGAATATATGGCAGATTATCAATCTATTCAGTTGACAGGTGAAAACAATTGGACACAAACAAAAGTTCAATTTATTGCACACTTCTGGATTTATTATATTTTTAGTTTTATAAATTCCTGAATTAAAATCTTTTAATTGCTGCTCATGATCAGAAAGAAATCTTTTTATAGAAGCTCTGTTGTGGTTCAATACAACCATGCATTTCCTTGTTTCCTTTGTGCAATTCCTACAAAGTATATCAGAGATAGAGACAGAAAGCTGTTCACAAAATTGAAGTCTGTCAATAAACCATGTCTGTATCAAGTTTCTTTGATATTTATTTTCCAAACTTAAATTTTTAAACTAAATAGAAGATACTACAATTACTTTTTTAAAAAAGCTACTATTGTTTAATGTGAAATGAAGGTTACGTTTTATTGTTTAGATTCAGAATTTAAATTGTTAATGAAATAAAAACACTATTAGTTCCCACCTTTTGGATCAAATATCAAGCTGCATTGTTAAACAGAAAGCACTTTATAAAATAGGTGAAGTATTGCTGCAAGTATAACAGGAATCCCTGCTTTATTTTAAAGTCGCTCTTTATAGTAATATATTGTTTAACATTATAAATAAACTGAAATGTGCTTGTTTGTAAAAGTAAATTTTCTCCCTAAAAAACCCCATGTTTATTGTTTTCAAAATTGTAATTATGCAGAACCGTCACTGATTTTTCCATTTAACATGTGACATTTAAACTAATGGTGAATAGATAATCTGAAAGGATTGGTATTACTGTTGTAAGTAATTCAGTAATATTCCATTGAAATTTAAAAAGAAATAGGGCAAACCACTTAATAATTAATGCATAACAAAGTATAAAATGAAAACTATCAGTGAAGATACCACGAGAATACAGATGACTTTGCCATGCTTTATATTTTATGAAACACAAAGTTGCATGCATTAAAGTTCAAGAATAAACCAGACACAGGGAAGCCATGACTTCATAATTAATAAATTATAAAAAGTCACCAAGAATTATAGTTTAAACAGTGTAATTGTTTTTAAAATGGAGTTCTTAGTATATTTAAATAGAGTAAATGTTGTAAGATTAAAGTGTATTTTGTTGAGAGACTGAATCACTTAAAATTCTCAGGCATCATAATAGCAAACCAACTATAAAATAATGATATTTAATACCCTTCCTCTTCAGGAAAGGGGGTTAAAGATATTCTATCCCATGTATGTCACTTACAGTAGGTAGTGTAAAACTTCCTCTTCGTCCTCTCACCAAATACTTGCTATCCTAAATATTTTCTAACTACATAATGTGAATTCCTGGCATCATTCCATGATAGCAAATCTATGGCACGCGTGCCACAGGTGGCATGCGGATCTATATCGGAGGGCATGATAGATGTTGCCCTGTGTCAACTCCAGAGCACATGTGCATCCTGACCAGCTGATTTTCAGCCTTCGGAAAGGCCATTTTGCTCTCCAGATGCTAGGGAAGGTTCTCTGAAATCCCAGAGGCAAAAAAATCACAGAACGGACAAACTAGAAGTTCAGTAAAATGCAGTTCCGGTTTGTCCATTGGGTGATATTTTCCTACCAGTGCGGTCCAGAGTGCTGCACAGATAGGAACCCAGTGATGATGCAATTTTTGACTATTTTTTTCCAGCATCTCCATGTCGGAAGAAGCCCTCTCACCTGCTCTTGTCTTAATGCTGACCTTTATTCTTCAACTGAAGCACAGCTGAGAAGCTCCTTCTCAGGAGACTGGAAAAAAATTGCTGAAAATTGTATCACCAGTGGGTTCCTACCAGTGCTGCTCTCGGGACCACACCGTTAGGAACCCACCACTGCCTGCATGGGATGGGGTTGAGAAGGGGGTGGGCATGTGAACACATGCTAGCATGCTCACACACACCGTTTTGGTATGTGAACCAAAAATGGTTCACCATCACTGCTATAGAATATCAATTCTTTTATGAAAGGGAGATCAAAGACAGGTGGAACATGTTGGCCTTAAACCGATTCATTCATTTTGACTGGGCATTTATAATGAAGAATCATCATTTTAATATGAATAGCGAGAGCAAATCTCAGAACCAGATTTGAAGATTTATGACCTATGCCCTTGATTTATGAATGAAATTTTCCTTGCATTACAGAAAAAGCAATCATTCAATTCCACCAAGTCTATGAAAAGACAGAAGTGACCCTTCAGTTGAGATTTACCATACAATGACAATATTTACTGTACTCTTGCTGCTGAACATACCCATGCCAATTGCACAATGCTTATTCTTATGAGAGGTCTGAGCTTTGCTGTTTCTTGTAGAATTTCATTATCCAAATTAGGTAACATCAGTGGTTAATTCCTCCTGGTTTGGACCAGATTGCCCAAACTGTTAGCGACTTGCTGCTGATGTAATTTTGTCAATAGAGATCCAGTTTGGGTGGTCTGTGGGTGCCACCATTTCTTTTTAATTTTTCTGTGATCTAATGGCTTCTACTCATCTTCTGCTTTGAAAAATGCCCTCCTGCCCACCCCAGGTTAATACCAACCTTTATTTCTTCATCCGAAGCACAGCTGAGCAGCTGCTCAACTGTGTTTCAGGCAGAATACACCATCTGAACATGCACGGAAATGAAATTGTATGATGCAAACCAGTGAAGGTAAATGGAATCCACACCTGGGTAACATTATCAATGCTAGTGTTGCTGCTGCTACCTAGTTTTAGTAATGAAACATCCACAACAATACAACCAAGGTCAAAGACACCAAGGGCCCCTCATTTGAATCCTAAATTTTATTGGCTTATTAAAAAAAATCTTAAACAATGCATGAAGTTTTCTAGCTAGCATCTGGTCATTAAGCTGTAGCTATAGGAAACAGGGTTTCCTATAGCTGCTATCTAGTGAGAATCTATTATATTTTGTAGAGTTAAACATTAGATGTCAATAAAAAGGACATTTTTTTCACAGGAGTATTCTTGGTACTATTGCTAATAGTTTTTCTAGAAAAGAGAAACCATCACTTAATTTTGCTTTTAGGCACTATTAATATCTTTACCTGTACTTTAAGGTGAGAAATTTATAACCTGAAAAAGTGTCTAGACCTCTGTAGAAGCAACAAACTTATACTTGCTATAAGTTAAAAATTCTGGTGCATTATTTCAGCCTGAACTCTTTCAGTGTTCAGGTAAAGGGGAGGGTAGAATTTAGTGATACTATAATAGCGCCGTCGGACTTACCCGCCGGTGCCTTTTGCAGGAGGGCCGGGCAGACAACGGGACACATGGCGTAGCCTCCATGTTGTTTCGGCCGAAGTCTCGCAAGACTCGCGAGACTTCGGCCGAGGATCGGGCCAGAATGGCCTGATCGTGACGTGTGTGGGCGGGGCCTGTCAGCCCTATAAAAGGGCGTGCAGGCCCGGGCTCAGCCTTTTTGCTCGGACATCGTCGTGAGCAGACACCCGCCCACCCTCCCTATTTTCAGTGTGCTATTATGGGTCGCCCTAGGGGACCGAATAGGAATTTTTTGCGGTCTGGCCTGTTAGCCGAACCATTTTTTCGCCTATTCCACACTGTGGAGAAGGATAAGCGGTTAGGGGGTGCTTGCACCTGTTAGTCTAATTGGCTTACCTTTGGTCATTTGGGTAGGCAGGTTAGGGGTGGAAAATTGGGTGGTGGTTTAGCAACTGCGTGTTCTCTGTTGGGCATCTTTAGGAATGATTGACAGGTTCTATCCAAGCTTGTGGTATTGACGACCTGAGCAGTTGGGGGGAACCTGTCTTTGGGTCCCACACATTTAAGTCCCCTGGTAGGGGTTAGCTGGTGGGACCTCCCACATGCAAGTGCATGGCAGGGTCTCAGGTGAGTGAGGGGTCCCTCACCTGGACTAGCATGGAGCTACGCCCATAAGTTGCCCAGGAAGTTTATTTGACGTCATTTTCCGCCCCGGAAGCAATTGTTTGACCCTGCAGGTCCATTGTTTGGGTCATAGTTATGTTAATTATGCTAATTTAATTAAATAAATTATGCAAATTTATTTTAATAAAAATGACCCAGTTTTAAATCCAGCTCTTGTGTCCGTGTCGTTACTCCGTCTCTTCTGCAAATGGTATTGAGTTTAATACATGGCATTCTCAATTAAAAGACCAGCTAGCAATTTACAAGATTAGCTTTTGCCAAAGACTCCAGAGATGATCTATCTGTCTGAACAAACTGAACTAATATAAAGCAACTTCCAAGATGAAACTGAAAAACAGCCTGTACGATTAAAGTTGGAAATGGTATTCTAGCTTTTGCTGGAAGTATGAAAACGTTGCAGTTTGTTACAGGCAAAAATGTTTCTCAGAATGGTAAAAATGGTAGATTAACAACTTTAGCCAGTTGCAATCTATCTTCAGATTAGGACTTGCTATACTTCAAGGCTTCAAATGTTAATTATTCATGGTTAGGAGAACAGCAGATAAATCAGTTAATTTACCCGCTAGTGGTAAAGTTCTGACGTGTGCAAATTATTAATATGCTCTTTCATGATGATTGTTTATTTCTGTATTATGTTCAGAAGCTGCTGCAGGCTTGTAAATACAATCAGCACTCCCCAAATCTATTGAATTATTTTAAGTCTCTTTCATAAAGCTAAAATTTCAAGAACCAGACTGCAATATGGATTAGAAAGGTATGGCATATACACCCAATCTTCTTTCTTGGGTTATTTTTTTCACCTAGTCCAAATTACAGATTATTAATATTGATATTAAGACTGATGCTGAAAGATTAGTTGGAATTAGCTAATTTATATTACATTCTATTCTAAACTTTCCTTCATATTTATTTGCTAATGTATTTCATGGAATTGTCACAAATCTTACATATAAATATTGTGGAAAGCTTTAGAACAGGGGTGACAAACTGGCAGTCCATGGGTCAGATGTGTCATGCACAGGCCAACCCACCTCAGCTGGGTGAATGAGAAAAACCTCACAAAATGTCACATGATAGCAGCATGATGCGGCGAGTTTGACACCTGTGCTTTAGAAGGAGGTACTTTCTCAAAGGTGAACACAATAGGATTTGCATTCTTTATCAGAGGTGCCTAACTACTTCAAAAGCTATTCAATTATTTATGTGTATATCGTAAGTGCATGTATAGCTGCTTCACTTTTGGTGGCAACTGGTACAGGGGGTCCTTGACTTACGACATTGATCAATTCCTACATCGTGTTGTAAACTGATTTTTGGTTTAAGTTGGAACATACGTACATACTGTATGTAAATAACATACTGTAAGCACCTATCCTACTCTAACACAGTAATTATCAAAACCACATATAAAATAAGTTTAATAATGAAATGAAACAGGAATAATAAACAGTAATAAAAAAAAGAGAGAACAATTCCTTACCTTTATTCCTATGATTGGCTTGCACACTGGAAGGGAGAGACAGGCTTAAAGGGAGGAGGAAGCTGCAGAAGGTGCTGGAGATATTGGGGCAGGTAAGTCTGAAGAGGCAGCTGAGGTAGAAGGCACAAGATCTCTTGCAGGCCTCTCTATCTTTTTGAAATACTGCTGCATGTTAGTCTGGAAGGAGACCATCTTCTCCTCCTCCAAGATCTCCTGGTAACACCACAGGCAATCCATGAGCCCTCTGGCAACCTTAGTGTACCTGTCCATGTTGGGATCCTCAGCCTCAAACCTTGACAACCCTTTCTCTATCAGGGCAAAATCTGCTGCCAAGCCCTGCCTTGTAAATCTCTTGGGCTCTGGGGTTGGTGTGTCTTCCTCTATCATCTGCTTCTCCAGTTGGATAAGGTCCTAAGCAGATAACTCCTCTCCATGAGATGCCAGTAGCTCTGTGACATCATCGGCCTCCACCTCCAAATTAATTTCCTTACTCAGGGCAACAACTTTCTCGATAACATTATCAACTGTCTCTGTAAACCCATGGAAATGATTCACAAATTGGGGACATAGTTTTTTCCAAACACCATTCATGTTTGTCTGCTTAACCTCACCCCAGGAATCATCAATGTTCTTCACAGCATCAAGGATGTTGTATGATTTCCAAAAGTCCTTCAGAGTCAAGTCCTTGTTCCTCTCAGTTGCCCCTAAAGCCATAGAAATTGCCTTTCGGAAGTAGTAGGCCTTGAATGACTCCTTGGTCCGTAGGCTGTAAAAGGGCAGTGATATTAGGTGGAAGGTAAGCCACCTTGACATTAGGGTGAAAGTCACCCAGATGGGCAGGGTGTCCAGGGGCATTGTCCAGCACTAGCAACACCTTAAAGGGGATATCCTTGGAGGTACAGTACCGTTCCATGCCTGGCACAAAATGGTTGCTGAACCAGTCCTCAAACGCTGCAAGCGTTACCCATGTCTTCTTATTAGCCTTCCAAATGACCAGTTGACCCTTCCAAATGCCCTTGAGTGCCCTTGGATTCTCAGCTTGATACACCAGCAAGGGCTTTAGTTTGTAGTCGCCAACAGCATTTCCCCCAAGAAGCAAAGTCAGTCACTCGTTGCTGGTTTTATGACCTGTTGCTGAATTTTCCTCCTTGGTGATATATGTACGGTTAGGCAAATGCTTCCAAAACAAACCTGTCTCATCCACGTTGAACACTTGTTCAGCACAGTAACCCCCCCTCCCTAATTATCTCAGCCAATCCTTTAGGAAACTCACTTGCTGCTTTCTATCACCACTAGCAGCTTCACCTTGCACTTTAATATTATGGAAATTGGCACAAGCCTTAAAACGGCTAAACCAACCCTTACTGGCCACAAACACTTCACATTCACTTCCCTCCCCCTTTTCTTTTTTCAACGCCTCAAAAAACCTTTTAGCCTTCTCCTGAATCACCATAAGGGTCACTGGGATATGCCGTTGATTTTGGTCTTCCAACGAAAGCACTAATAATCTTTCCATCTCAATAATAAGACCACTATGCTGCTTGGTTGTCACTGTCGATTTCATAGGAGCAGATCCTTTCACGTGTTCAAGGATGCGATCTTTATCCTTGATAATCATAGCGACAGTCAAACGACTAAGTGCAAGCGACCAGCCAATGTTAGTCACTGTTTCCCCCTTATTGAATCGCTTTATGATATCTAATTTCACTTCGATGCACTGCCATCAGAAGAGTCTGCTTTACGCTTGGGAGCCATAATGAAGGGCAAAAAGTTCACAAAATCAAACACACACGTGCACACGTGAGAGAGAATGATGTAGCAGCAAGCTAAAATGGCGTACAATGTGACTGAGGTGATGCCGTCCTCTTCGGTCCCAAGCTGCGTAACTATGTGTTCTTCCGCTGCGCACACCAAACATGAAGTTCACATTACGACGTTTGTGACGCAAAACCACTTAAGTTGAAATAAGGCTTTATACAGTAAATGGGAGATATGTCGTAACTGTTGGCTTGTCTCAGTTAGCTAGGCTATGAAACCTTCGACAATACCGAGCAGAGAATTTTAACAGAGCGTGGATGTGTGATAAAGCCAAGACACAGACTTAGTTAAATAAGTATTATTTACATATAAACAAAATATAAACAATCCAGAATAAGCACGAAGCAAATACAGAATAATACGCACTGAGCAATTACAAGATTAGAGTACAAAGCAAAATACAATATAGATAAAAGCACAAAGCTTATACAAGCACGAAGCTTAAACACAACAGAGATAAAGCACGAAGCTAATACAAGCACGAAGCTAATACAACTCCCCCATCTCAGGCAAAAGTAAAGTAAAGGAAATGACCGAGCAAAATAATGAGCTTTTATAGCTTCAATGAGGAAGTGATGAAATAGCCTTGAATATTAACTCTTCAAGTACTTGTTAACTCTTTGAGTGCACATTAATCCTTTAAGTACAAGTTTTGTACAGTTTACAATATGCAGTTTACAATGGCAATCCCTAACAATCATGTACCCTGTACTAACAGTAACCATGAAAGATCGTAACTCGGGACTGACTTAACCTGAGGACCTCCTGTATACAAAAGCCTATGGGGAAAACCTTCAAATCAATTGTAATACTTCTACAAAAGGCATACAAGTAGTCCCCAAATTTGTAGGACCAGAGCTTAAATTGCTGAGTGATACTGTCATTAAGTGAATCCCCTCATCAATTTTGCTTTTCAAAAGCCCCTAGGGCAGTGATGGCAAACCTTTTTGAGACCAATTTCCCAAACCGCAATCCAAAACCCATGTATTTATCTCCGAGTGCCAATAGGGCAATTTACCATATTTTCCAGACCATAAAACAAACCAAGATTGTGAAGAGGTAAGAAAAAAAATGTCCTCCCTGGCCCCCACCCCCCAGGAGCACTTTACAGGCCTCTCAAACCCTCTGCACAACCTGCTTTTTGCAAAACTGGTTGAAAAGCCAGCCCATTTTTGCAAAAAATGGGGTATGCAGAGAGTTTGGGAGGTCTGCAGAGTGCTTCTGAGGCCTGGGGGGAAGGCACAAACACCCCAGTTTTTGTGAAAAACAGGCTGGTTTTTGCAAAAACAAATGTGGGGCGGGCAAAAATGAATGCATTTGGTGTATAAGATGTACAATCCCTCTTTTAGGGAGGGAAAAGATGCATCTTATACTCTGAAAAATACGGTAACCTGAATAGAGGTTTTAGTTTAGAAAAGACAACTCATATGAGATTAATGTTTTTTTCTCTGAAAACACACACAATAACACCACTTTCAATGAAGCAACTAACTTTATTGAAATGTAAAACTTTGCATTTGGCATGCTTTTTATTAATGTACTTTGACTGTTGTATGCCAGCTGATAATTTGTCTAACCTTGGCTCATATTTTGTAAGTTTGAGAGCAACATATGCAGTACTCAAGTCTGTTTCTGATGTCAATTTTGATATGATTCAAAGCAGAAAACAGCTGCTCACAAATATAAGATGATCCAAACAAAGTAAGGAAAGCAATCCCAAATGTTTTCATTGACTTGAAATTATTTGGCAAAGAACTCCATGCTTTAAGGATTTCATTTTCAGAAGTACAGGTAACTGTGTCAGAACTAACTCTGCTGTCCTGGGTCATCCCTTCTACCTTTTCAAGTATTTCACGCACGCCATAGAATTTATTTTTCTACATGGAGCTTTCTTGAAATTCCAAAAGCTCTATTTCCAGATTACCTAAATCTAATCAATTTAAGCAGGAAAGATCACGTTCTTTAAATCTGGCTTTATCTGGAGAATAAATATTTGGTCCAGAACTAATCTCAACATGGAAGGTCCTTTTTTTGCTCCTTGTACTTCTTGTCTTTGCATTTTTATCAGCCTTTTATTTCCAAAAGCCAGGCTCTGGATTAAATGGTGCTCCAGATAAAAGATGAGAAGAATATCTTGCTTTTAGACTTGATAATAGCTGTCTAGCAAGATGAGTTATGAGCTACTTTTACATCATCAGAAATTTAATTTCTTACATGATAAAAATGAAAAAACAAGGAGTACAAGGGGCAAAGAAAAGACCTTCATGTTGGGATTGGTTCTGGACCAAACCTTTCTTGTGGGACAGAAACCAGTTCTCAGCCCTCCTTGTATCTCCCTCGAAAGTATCCTCTCCATACGTTCCAATGCCTGAGGAGGCAGGGGAAGGCTGCAGGTGTCCTGGTTGATCCCAAGGGGCTCTGAGAGTGGGTTTGAATTTCCTCAGCCAAACCATCCATTTAAATTCTTAAAATAGATTTTCCATCCAACTGACAAAATTGCTAGCATATCTTAGTTTTGACAGTGATAAAGCATTCATATCCTCAAATTAATTTGTAGATTCAAAGATTTATTACAACTTGTTATGGCAAGGAACAGAGAGTTCATTCTATTCCTAATCAATTACATTTCTACATTTTTTTTCAAGTGTATAGCCATTCTATTTCCACATGGCTACATGAAAAACCAGTCATTGAGGGGTGAGGAATACAAATGCTGTTATAATATGATTGCAGGAATGTAGTTAAAAGGTTATATATTTTTTTCAGTACGAATGCATCTTGGAAAATTTACACAATGAGAATATGGTTTTGACAGTGAAAGTTTATATTAGATTTTGAGAAACATGTTCCGATATATAAATATAAAGTTTATCAAAATAACTTACAATCTGGTGTAAACTTAATAACAAAGATTACACACACACACACCCCCTAACATTGAATTCTGCTACAGAGATTATACATGAAAGTGACTTAAGCCTTTGATAATATAGACTATTTTGCTTTCCTGAGTACAATGAAAATTGGGGCCCAAGAATAAGGTACAAAATTTAGTATATCCATCAGATGGAAGAAAGGAAATACAGAAATTTCTTATTACATTTTCATCCATATATTTTTCAGTCCAATTCAGTTTAATGTAGCTATGCTACTTTTCCTTGCTTTACTTACAGTGTCCTTGAAACCGGGATGCTGCATTTGGTCAAATCTATATAGATTTGAATTAGAAAGACATGAACAGGAGAAAGAGGAAATGAGAGGGAACAATACCACCAGAAATGTATAGTTACAAATGGTACAAAGCATTTCTCAAAGTGGAAAAAAAGACAGAAGAATATGATAGAGAAGTTTACTATTATCCTGTGCTCCCAAAGATAAGCAGAGAACAATACAATTTGGGACCACCAAGAAAAAAATGTTTTGTAGGCATACTTTTGCTGATCCAATTGATACAGAGTCATACAGGGTTGATATTCCTGGAGGCGTCTGTAATATGGTAAATGATTTAGCTTTACTAGATAAATGGTCAAAGCAATGGAAACTGCAGTTTAATGTTTCCAAATTTAAAATAATGCACTTGGGGAAAAGGAATCCTCAATCTGAGTATTGTATTGGCAGTTCTGTGTTAGCAAATACTACAGAAGAAAAGGATTTAGGGGTAGTGATTTCTGACAGTCTCAAAATGGGTGAACAGTGCAGTCAGGCGGTAGGGAAAGCAAGTAGGATGCTTGGCTGCATAGCTAGAGGTATAACAAGCAGGAAGAGGGAGATTATGATCCCGCTATATAGAATGCTGGTGAGACCACATTTGGAATACTGTGTTCAGTTCTGGAGACCTCACCTACAAAAAGGTATTGACAAAATTGAACGGGTCCAAAGACGGGCTACAAGAATGGTGGAAGGTCTTAAGCATAAAACATATCAGGAAAGACTTAATGCACTCAATCTGTATAGTCTGGAGGACAGAAGGAAAAGGGGGGACATGATCGAAACATTTAAATATATTAAAGGGTTAAATAAGGTCCAGGAGGGAAGTGTTTTTAAAAGGAAAGTGAACACAAGAACAAGGGGACACAATCTGAAGTTAGTTGGGGGAAAGATCAAAAGCAACATGAGAAAATATTATTTTACTGAAAGAGTAGTAGATGCTTGGAACAAACTTCCAGCAGACGTGGTAGATAAATCCACAGTAACTGAATTTAAACATGCCTGGGATAAACATATATCCATCCTAAGATAAAATACAGAAAATAGTATAAGGGCAGACTAGATGGACCAGGAGGTCTTTTTCTGCCGTCAGACTTCTATGTTTATATGTTTCTATTTAAAGCTCTTGTCACTCTGAATTCAAGTTCAAGAATTTATCAAGTTGCAGAATCTTTTATTCTCTCTCTTGCTCACTTTCTCCCTCTCTCTTCCCCTCTCCCTCTCTCTCTCCCTATTTCTCCCTCCAGCATTCTCTCCCTCCTGTCTCTCCCACCCCTCTCTCCAGGTTATTCTACAGGTTTGGCTTGTCTCTCAAAAATAATAGGTAATCTCATTTATTTCTCAGCAAAAACAATAAGTGCTTTTAAATGTTCTTAATTTTTTTTAATTTCACGATTTCTCATTTTTATGAGGAATTTCCTGGTGAGGTTCTGTTGTGATTCCGTCTGAGGCTCCTCGGGTAACGGCTGAACCTCTGCCGGCTCCCTGCTCAGAAAGGGAGGATGAGGAACAGGAGGAGGAGGAGGCGGCCCAGGCAGAAGGGGAGGAGGAATATCAGGCCGAGGGAGAGGGAGAACAGCCAGAGTCCCCCGGGGTGGAGCTCTCCCCAGCAAGCAGCCTGGAGTCCTTAGATGAAAATGCTCAAGCCATCATCGATCACAGGCAGAGAAGAGCAGAACAACGAAGGGGACAATTAGCCAGGTACTTCCAGTCCTAAATAGGTAACAGCTGGGTTTGGGTGTGGTTCTCCCCAGAAAGGCTGAAAAGGCAGACCCACCCTTCCTGTATTGTGGAGTATTATCTTTGGGAGTCCTGGGACCTGGCTGTGATCTTTGGATTCTCTGATTCTGACTTGTGGCCTTGAAGGCTGAAACCTTGGGGGAAAAGGCGTGGGGGCTTATTCTCTATAGTGGTGTGTGTGCCAGCAAGAAGTCTGCTGTATTGTCTGGCCGTCAGGACTTTGCTGTGAAGCCTCATAGCCTGCCTGTTGGGAAGAACAGGTTTTTCTCTGTGTTTATTTTTCAAACTATAAAGTGCTTTTGCTTTTACCAGCGTGTCTGGCTGCTTTTTCCAGTTGGTGTTGAAGTCTGGGGGCACCCAGACAGAACAGGTTCTGCTACTTTATCTGTGAACTCTTTTCTAGTTCATTTAAATTCTAGTCTTAGCATACCAATAGGCTCTCAGTTCAGGAAGATTATCTCTCTAAACATAACCCAGAAATCTAGTCCACTGCTCCTGAACTTTGCAGTATCTGAGCATTTATTTTTCAGAACGTAATTTCATTCTCATTATGGTTGTATCCCTGGAAGAAGATTGAGCAGGGAAGTCATAAATTATTTATAGCCAGCCACTGAATTTTGAGTTTTTCAAAAGCAGCCTAGAGCAACAACGAATACAAAGATAACATATAGCTAGGGAATCTAGAAGAACCAGCTGATTATTCTATTCAGGAATCTGAGACACATAGCATGGACAGTATACATAATTTATAACCAAACTTCATAAACATTACGTTTTTAAAAAAGGACTTTTGACTCTAAAATTATCAGTATTGAAATATCAATATTCCTTTTAAAAAACAATGAAACACCAGAAAGAGCAACAATCTGTGAGAGCCCCAGATTGTACTCAGACACCGAAGAGAGTAGATCCTCGGCCAAAAAGATTTGAAGGCCTCTGTTCAAAATAATTTGTGGCCCTCTTTTCCTTAACTTTTGTCATTCTTGAGTTCAATTTGGTTGGAGTGAAACTATCACCTGCATAATGCTTTAAAGTAATTAGAAAAGTAGCTGTAGCTGACTTACCATTTTTTCAGTGTATAAGACACACTCCCCCCCAAAAAAAGTGGGCGGAAATGTCTGTGCCTCTTGTACAGCCCCACCCACCCACCGGCCTCTGCCTCCCAGCAATTTGCCTCCTTGCAGCAAACAGCTTGGTCAGCTTCAGCATTTCCTGATTTAGCACAAGCAGCTAATGGTTGGATCTGCCTCCCAGAATACTGCCTATCAGCTGTTTGCTGCTGATTGCTGCTATGACATTGTAACTGCTGCCTATTGCCGCTTCTGCATGCCCAATTTTTGGTTCATTCCAGGCAGCAGGAATTGCAACTACTTGGGTTTACCTCTGAAAAGTGTTCGGAAACTTCAGATCGTGCAGAATGTGGCCGCGAAAGCTATCATGGGCTTTCCCAGATATGCCCATGTTTCATCAACACTCTGCGGCTTGCACTGGCTGCCGATCAATTTCCGGTCACAATTCAAAGTGTTGCTAATGACCTATAAAGCCCTACATGGCATCAGACCAGAGTACCTACGAGACCACCTTCTGCTGCACAAATCACAGTGGCTGATTAGGTCCCACAGAGTTGGCCTTCTCCGAGTCCCATCGACAAAACAATGCTGTCTGGCGGGACCCAGGGGAAGAGCCTTCTCTATGGCGGCCCCAGCCCTCTGGAATAAACTTTCCCCGGAGATTCAAACTGCCCCTACCCTCCTCACCTTCCATAAAATGTTGAAGACTCACCCTTGCCACCAGGCATGGAGGGATTAATCTCCCCCCCTCCTTTTTTCGCTGACCTTTATTATGCTTACGTTCAGTCAGTTTTAGTGTGTATGATTGTGTATGTAGTACATAAGTTTTTTATAACAATGTGTTTTAAATTAGTTTTTTTTTTAAAAAAAATTAACATTACATTTGTATTTATATTGTATTGAAGTTATGTTGTGAGACGCCCCGAGTCTTCGGAGACGGGCAGCATACAAATCTAAATTATTATTATTATTATTATTATTATTATTATTATTATTATTATTATTATTTCCTCTTATTATTAATTGTTTTTATCCAATTTTAACCATCTTTCCCTATAGAATTTATGTTATCATTATTTTTTCTTAAAAATGCACCTTGGAAATTTGTGAGGAAGATCACAACTATAATTGAGACTATCACAAATGTCTTATTCTTTATACACAGTTGTTTCTGGAAGGCTTTTTTAAAAAGTTATTTTATAATAGTAGATATTATTGCAGAATGTATTAAAAATAGAGAGGTATAGTTTAATTACAAGATTGTCAAACTCAATAGTTATTATTATTATTATTCCTCTTATTATTAACTGTTTTTATCCAATTTTAACCATCTTACCCTATAGAATTTATGTTATCATTATTTTTTCTTAAAAATGCATCTTAGAAATTTGTGAGGAAGATCACAACTATAATTCAGACTATCACAACTGTCTTATTCTTTATACACAGTTGTTTCTGGAAGGCTTTTTTAAAAAGTTATTTTATAATAGTAGATATTATTGCAGAATGTATTAAAAAATAGAGAGGTATAGTTTAATTACAAGATTGTCAAACTCAATAGTTAAACTTCTAAAAAGTTTATGTTCCGAGCTATTTTTGCAGTGATAAATAAGAAATGAAGACAATCAGGAGGAGAAAAAGCTTTGCTATGACAATTGATGCTATAGAGCATTTCTCAAGGACATATGAAAAATAGTTGACTCTAAGAGATTCCATGAAAAATTATGTTATAATAGTCAATTGGATTATCAATATTTTATGTGAAGATGTAATAGATAGTTATCCATATGCTGCTTGGCCTTCAAAAGCACTCAGCCATCTTACAATATGGAATATACCCAACTGTAATGCAGAAGCATGACCAGCATGAAATACTAATTCTATTTTGTAAAGTAATCTTTCTACATTATGTGAAATAACTTTAAATGGTTTATGTACATGCTTTCTTTCAAAAGTCAACCTATTATGTTTTAATAGTAAGCTAAAAAAGACCATACTTTAAAAAACACAATTACAGTGATCCCTCGATTTTCGCGATCTCAAGCTTCGCGAAACGCTATATCGCGATTTTTCCACCCGATAACGTCACTCCTTTCCTTTCTCATCTTTCTTTCTCTCTCTCTTTCTCTATCTTGCTTCTTCCTCTCTCACACTCTCTTCCTCCCTCTCTCATCTCTTTCTTTCCTTCTCTCATCTCTTTCTTTCCTTCTCTCTCTTTCTCTATCTCTCCCCCTCTTGCTCTCGAGCGGCAAGCGAGCAGCCGGGCGGGCGGGTGAACGGGCAAGCGGCAAGCGAGCAGCCGGGCGGGCGGGCGAACGGGCAAGCGGCAAGAGCCAAGCGAGCAGCCAGGCGGGCGGGCGAACGGGCAAGTGGCAAGCGGCAAGCAAGCAGCCGAGCGGGCGGGCGAACGGGCAAGCGGCAAGCAAGCAGCCGGGCAGGCGGGCGAACGGGCAAGCGGCAAGCAAGCAGCCGGGCGGGCGGGTGAACGGGCAAGCGGCAAGCGAGCAGGCGGGCGGGCGGGTGACGGGCAAGCGGCAAGCGATCTTCGGGTTTCCCCTTTGCCTGGGCGACGGGAAGACCCAGGGAAGGTTCCTTCGTCTGCCCAGCAGCTGATCTGCTCCGCAGCGTGGCAGCAGCGAGGAGCCGAAGATGGGGTTTCCCCTTTGCCTGGGCAACGGGGAAACCCCATCTTCGGCTCCTCGCTGCTGCCGCGCTGCGGAGCAGATCAGCTGCTGGGCGGCCGAAGGAACCTTCCCTGGGTGCCGCCCGCCGCCCACGCAAACTCCACCATCTGCGCATGTACGGCCATGAAAAAAAGGGCGCGCATGCGCAGATGGTGTTTTTACTTCTGCAACCCTACATCGCGAAAAATCGATTATCGCGAGGGGTCTTGGAACGGAACCCTCGCGATACTCGAGGGATCACTGTAAACGGATATTGAAAATGTCTGAATAATGAATTATAATTTATGAATAAATTAAATAAAAGACATAAACAAAGGAGGATATTCTCTAACTAGTGCCTATTTCATTTATTCTCTTATTTACATGATTATGATACACGATTAAATAGAGGGAACATTTTTCTATACTCTTGCCTTCTCTTATAAATCTCTCACTATCATACCTATAACATATTTCCCAATCTGGTGATCCTCAGATGTATCTAAGCATAATTCCCAGAATTCAGAAACAAACTGGGGAATTACAAAGATCTCAGATAGCAGGCATTATAAGAAGTAATTTAAAATGTGTGAAGAGAAAATTAAAATGAAACCATCATTTTCAAATATCTGAAAGACTGAGCCAATATCAGTATAATTAACCTGCCAATGTTCAAAAGAAAATCCTGTCAGCTTCTCAAGTAGATCACATAGGGAACATGACAAGACTAATTCAACTTTATTCTAAAGCTACTTTAACTAAATCTTACAAGTATGAAGATCCCCCATTGTCTATTTACTACCTGAAAAGTTAGGGAGATCTTTTCTTTTTCTACATAGTTACTGGCCCCTTCCCCTTTTATCTGATCATTCCCAAAGCAGCATCTCCGCCCTCCCAAGACATCTTCCAAAATCACTTGATCTATTACAGATCCAAATATTTTTTTTCTTTAAAAAAAGGAATTTTGAATTTACATTAAAATAAACTTCACTGTGGTACGAGAACATATTGTTTAGAAGAAACTGTTGTTTTCTTAATTATTTAAAGAAAAACAGAATGGCCAGTGACAAGCTTTTAAAAATTATTCTACATTGCCAAGCAACTCCTACCCTCAAAACGTCGCTACAGAGCACTGCACACCAAGACAACTAGACACAAGAACAATTTTTTTCCGAACACCATCACTCTACTAAACAAATAATTCCCTCAACATTGTCAGACTTTCTACTAAATCTGCACTTCTATTCTACTAGTTTTTCTCATCATTCCTTTCACCCATTTCCTCCCATGTTGACTGTATGACTGTAACTTGTTGCTTATATCCTAAGATTTTTATTAATATTGCTTCTTCATTGCTTATTTGACCCCTATGACTATGTACCACCTGATTCTTGACAAATGTATATTTTATTTTATGTACGCTGAGAGCATATGCACCAAGACAAATTCCTTGTGTGTCCAATCACACTTGGCCAATAAAAATTCTATTCTATTCTATTCTATTCTATTCGAATTTCAATATTTTTTCCAATGAAGCATATCAAAATATATAGGTATCCACCTTTGTCACATATAAGTGGAGAGAAAAAAGAGGGAATAAAATGTAGGATCCATCCTCACAAATTTCTTAAGGTGCATTTCTCTGTCACATTTCAAGAAAAAATAATGATAACATAAATTGTGCTTCTCTCAGTTTTCAGGGTTACTTGCCAGTCATAACCAGATCCAAGACCCTATTTGTGAAACAGGGCCAGAAGGTTGGTATAACTAGTTCTCTGCCTATGCCTGTTCATTCTTTGGATGAATGTTTTTTTAATTATTATGATTTTTAATTATATACATATATACATACAATACATAAATCAATACTAATAATTTTATGAATGTATATGATGAATGTTTTGAAGAATTATAGTTCTTATGAAATTCAGCCTGCCTCTTCTATGCCTAGAGTCAGAGGTGCATCTAGAGTTGATGGTAATCATAGACCTAAGCAACCTGATCCAAATTATTGAAAGTCCTACTCTCAATGAATGTCACACACTATATCTGTTCTGGGGTGGGTTTTAACTTACCACAGTTGCAAAAAATCTGAAAAAAATCCCCCCCAAAAGCTGAAAACAAGTTGAGACACATATAGTGCCAGAAACATGGCTTCTGCACATGCCCCCCCCCAAAAAAACCTGAAAAAAATCCATTAAAAAAATGGTGGCCTAGATGGACCAGCACCAACAATCTGGTTCTGTGACATCATCATGACATCACCATGGGTTGCTATCAGTTCAGGCAAACCAATCTGAATCGGGAGGAACCCACCTCTGATCTGTTCCCTCAAGAAACAATTATTAGATCCACCAGAAGTGGACATATTTTTTTCTAGTTTCCAAAATTTCCTTTTTAGAGAAGGAAAATTCCTTCCATTCCTTGTTGATAGGGTGGTTTGCCCCAGCTTCAAATTCTCATTGTTTTTTTCCATTTAAAATAGCTAAAGGACATTTTTGTATACATGCTAAAGATAAATGTGACCAGCTGGCAATTTGTATAGTATGTAGGATAGGCAGTTTTCCTTCACAATGACCTAAAGTCTATTAGAATAGATTTTCCTTCCTTAGGGGCAACCTCATATCAAAAGACAGATCAAGATTATAGGACTGTCACTTTGTATGAGCAGAATGTAGCATCTTATAATATTTCTGGACAACGCTGTACTTAGATCAGTGGACTGTAAAATCTCTCTCTTTTTTTTTCTAAAACCAGGCATTCCAGGCACGTGTTGTATTCATTTATGACAACTTGAAAATAAAAATCAAATGTGAAATTGAAGCCAGTGAGGAAAAAATGTGTTAAGAAAGTTTTTGCTTTCCAAAGAAAATAACGGAAATAACTTTTTAGAACGTAATACATGGAGTTTAAAGAACTGTTAATAGTAAACTACACTGCATTATTGGTATTATTTAGTAGCTGGAAAACACAATAGATATAAACAAAATATGATCAGGAGGAAGTTAATGTCATAGAAATAATTTATGAAGAAAACGTATCCATTGTAAGTCAAGCAGCTATTTTGAACAACTGCAAGAAAAGCACAGTAAAGGCAGATGAAATAATGGTAATGAAAATAAAACGTGTATTTTTATTTACTTCTTGACGGACATGGGTGGTCTAGAAACACAAAGTATAAATAGGTAGGTAGGTAGGTAGGCAGGCAGGCAGGTAGAGATAGATAGATAGATAGATAGATAGATAGATAGATAGATAGATAGATAGATAGATAGATAGATGATTAATAAATGATAAATTAAATTTAAAAATCAAATCAAATCAAATCAAATTTTAAATTGTTTAATTTTTCTCTGGGATATCATATGCCTGGAAAAGTACATAGGAACTATCCTTACAAAAATATAAAGTTAAAGCTTCATTTTTATCCCAGATATAAATTCTGCTCTGTGTACTGAGAGCTATTGCTACCTGTAAGCAGATTGCATTTTTGTAGAGCATAAATATGGTCAATTTTATCAATTTCAACTTTTTGTTAATTTTTAAAATACATTTAATGGATTCCCTTTGTACAAATGTTCTATCCATGACCCCTTTGTATTGCCTGCGATATTATTCCTTCATTCAACATTATCTTGCCAGGCATTCTCAAGACCAAAGGGAATTACAATTCTCAGAAATGCCAACCAGCCTAGTATAGCTGCTTTAAAATTAAATACACCAATATTGTATATTGCTTTGGTATTCTGATGATTACTGGATTACTACTTCAAGTTCTTTCTTAGCCAAAAGAAAGTAATTAAACCTGTTTAATCACACATTACATTTCTTTAATTGCTATTGTTATATTGCAATCCATATTTATAATTACTGTATCTATAATAACTTTTTAAATGAATTGCTTTGAGTCCAATCTGTTTGTTGAAAATGCAGCACATAAATATTGGGTTTTAACAACTCCCTTGTGTGTATTTGCATATGTTTTTCCAATACTTGATGTCTGTGGGCAAGACAGAGATAGTCTGAAAGTATTTTAAAAAACCCATATTTTGATTTTACTTTTGAAATGCAATCATTTTCTTTTGAAAAAAAATATCTGTTCTTGCCCTCTATCAGTTTTAACTTTTACAGTATATGGCTCTTTATACTCTAGTTCTTTGATAAGTCAGCATCAAATTCAATAACCAATTACTTACACAGATTTGGACAAGCATACTTGTTCATGAAAACAATTTATTCCTCTCAGAAATGCCTTCAGCCTTGATTTTAAAAAAAATCCTGAAGGATGCACAAGAAATATTTCTTGTAACTTTCTACATTTCCCACAGAACCTCAAAAATGAGTTTAAAGGAAGACAGAGGGACTGTGTTATATATCAATGAAAACAATGAGTTTCATTTTAAATAATAGATATTCTGCCTGAAACATACTCAGCCTGCTGAAGATTTGCTGATTAATAATGATTGTGATTATGACAGCAACAGAGGCGATTTACTGCTTCCTTTTAAATAGCAATAAGCAATATTTTAGAGAAAGAATATGGAACTAGCATGGTATTCTCAAACAAAATAGATACGAAATATCTTCAGACCTTGATCTATAGCTAATCCTTTAATTCTGTCAGTAGAATAGATTTGTTTTACATTTGTGCTAGAAAAAAAAAAGAAAAGGAAAAGAGTCAATCTATTGTTATTTTAACCATTCAGTAGTGTCTGACTCATGAAGATTTTGTAGGCAACTGGCTCTTCATGCTATCCTGTTAAGCACAGCTTCTTTCCGTTGTTGGATGCTAATCTTTGTATTAGATTTTATGTTATCAAGCCAGCATATTTTTTGCTTGCCTTTTCTTCTTTTTCCACTAACTATTCTTAGCATCATTGCCTTCTCCAATGAATTTGCATGTGTGACATGGCCAAAGTAAATCAGACATGGTCTTATTATTTTACTTCTGGTTATGTGTCTAGTTATGTTATGTTATGTTGTGTTGTGTTGTGCTATGCTATGCTGTATTATGTTTTTTGTTTATTTATTTATTTATTTATTTATTTTATTTGTCATACAAATATAGTATTGTATTGTAGTATGTTTAGCATAATATAAGTATAAAGTAGAGATAGAAAAGATAAAAAAGACATTAGGACAGGAACGGTAGGCACAAAGGTGCACTTATGCACGCCCCTTACAGACCTCTTAGAAAAGGGGAGAGGTCTATTGTAGATAATATAAGGTTGAAGATTTTGGGATTGGGGGAAGAAACAACAGAGTCAGTAGTGAATTCCAGGCGTTGACCACTCTATTGCGTGGTCAACCAACTCTATTTTCTACAGTCTAGTTTGGAGCGATTTACATTTAGTTTGTATCTATTGCATGCTCTTGTGTTGTTGTTGTTAAAGGTGAAGTAGTCGCTAACAGGGAGTACATTATGATGTATGATTTTATGAAGAACAGTTAAATCAGTTCGTAGGCGGCATAGTTATGTTATGTTATGTTATGCTCTGTCTTTGTTAACAACAACGGCTCATGCCCAGCATTTCCTAGTCGCAACTCAACTAACTTCAATGATCTAACACAAATCGATTTTACAGAGGAAAACGTTTAAAAAATCATTACACAACCTAAAACCTTCCCTTTCTATTGGGCCAGATGGACTATGCGCATACTTTAAAAAGCTCTCCTCAACCCTGCCTGAAACCGTAAGCATAATTTTCAAAATATCTTCTACAACTAGCTCTCTAGCCACAGTCATCCCTATCTTCAAAAAAGGTGACCCAAGCAATGTTGAAAACTACAGACCAATCTCCCTGACTTGTGTCACTTGCAAAGTCATGGAATCCATCATAAACCAATCCATTACACTTCATCTTGAAACCAATAACCTACTTTCCAACAAACAATTCGGCTTCAGGAAAAAAATTATCCTGCAATCTGCAACTCTTATACTGTAAAAACATATGGACTACCCAACTTGAGCAGGGTATATCAATAGATGCAATCTATATAGACTTTTTGCAAAGCTTTTGACTCAGTAGTTCATGACAAACTTCTTCTGAAACTAAACTCCTATGGCAACTCTGGACCTCTGCACGATTGGATTTCAGTGTTCCCGTCCAATAGACAACAAGTTGTCAAAATAGGTAATGCCATATCTAATCCTGTTCCAGATAGCAGTGGCATCCCACAAGGCAGTGTTTTAGGACCTACTCTCTTTATACTCTACATAAACGATCTCTGTGACAATATCACAAGCAATTGTGTTCTCTTTGCTGATGATGTTAAACTATTTAATACCTCTGACAATACTTCTACCCTTCAAAAGGACCTTGACCATACAGCTGAATGGTCTAACAACTGGCAACTTCAAATCTCTACCAACAAATGCTCCATCCTACACATTGGTAAATAGAATCCGAATACTAAATACATACTTGGTAAAACTGAACTCACAGAAGACACTCACTCAGTCAAAGACCTTGGAGTACTCATTTCCAATGACTTAATTGCTAGAGTCCACTGTAACAGCATTGCCAAAAAAGCAGAAAATACAATTTCAGCAATAGAGTGGTCACCGCCTGGAACTCATTACCTGACTCTGTTGTTGCTTCCCCCAAGCCCAAAATCTTCAACCTTACATTATCTACAATCGACCTCTCTCCTTTTCTAAGAGTTCTGTAAGATGCACTTTTGTGCCTAATGTCCCTGTCCTACTGTCTTATTATCCTTTCTATTACTACATTCTACTTGTTATGTTATGTTAATATGTACTATAATATTATACTTGTTCGACAAACAAATGTTATGTTATGTTATGTTATGTTATGTTACGTTACGTTACGTGCTGGGATTCAGCCGATACAGACCGGTTCAGGTAAACTAGTTGTTAAAATTCTGCCCACTTCAGTGTACTGGCTTATCCCATCACTAGCTGGTCATGCTGCCACCCATTTATCAGGCCATTTTTTGGCTTTTGGGGGTGCTGTTTTACAGCCATTTGGGGAGCATTTTTGGCCATTTTGGCCTGTTTTGGAGGGCTCTCTATCAGACTTTTGGGGGGGGGGCATTTTGAATGTTCAGTAGTAGTAAACACAGAGAGAAATTGAGTCGAAGGCCTCAGCAAGGTAACATTTTCCTCTCTATTTACTGCTATTGAATATCCATAATGACCTGAAAAATGGCTGGAAAATGGGCTGAAAAGCAGTAAAAAATACAGCTCAGAAAACACCCTAAAAAGCAGCCTGAAAATGGCTGAAAAATGGCCCGAAAAATAGCCAAAAATGACGATTTCAAATCTTCAATTACATCTCATGATGTTTTACAACAATCTGGATTTGAAAGGGGAAGAGGAATTTATAGCTTGTGTGGGCACACACTTCAGATCTCCTAATACCTCACATCCATTCTGCTTTTCTCTGCCCCACTGCACAAATCTTTTAAACTTTTCCTGGCAAACTTGAGGTGAGCCTTCACCTCAAAGCATATTCCCCTTTGTGAATTTGGATTATTACCCAACCATATGAAATAATATAAAATGGCACTAAGCACAGTAACACCTGGATTATAGCATAGCTTTGTGATAAAAATTGATATAAGTTCCCATATCCTCTATATGGATTATGTTGAACAAATGGTTGATTTCAAGCCAATATAGGAAAACAAGAAACCTTCATCAAAAGCTTGAATCACCATAATGTTGTTTTCCTAAAGTCCACTGCTTCTTTCTTTGCTTCAGTTACAATTTCTGTACTAATAAACTTTACATCCAGTTTTAGAAACAAATCTGAGAAAATAAGC